>NW_028230437.1:1574173-1874173 GCF_043228905.1 Azolla caroliniana
AGATGTACACCGATATGTGGTTTACTTATTCCACAGTAACCAAGAACATTCTCACACATGATGAAACAAATCATAGCCTATAATCCATGCTACCTTTAAAACATGTCCACTACACAAAGCATAAAGTATAGTTATCATTGCCGATCTTTTATTGAAAAAGGGTTACCTGGAAGCAATTTACCTACACACCCAGTAATATGTGATAAACTTGTATATACACACAAAATAACAATTTATTTGCAGTCTAAATACACATGTGTGTACGTGCATAAATATCTACCTCGTCATCTCCCTTCTATGCATTATATTTATATGTACATTAGATATTCTCAAATGTCATGAATCCCACCTTTGTATTACTGGTTACTAATAATATTGGGAGGTGGTGTGGGTCACATTATTCATTCACAATTTTAATCAATAATTGACAAACTCATTGTACCCATGTTAGGTAACACCTTCCTCGCCTATAGAAGAACCCCTTACACCTTCCCATGGACATTTTCATGTGTATTTGATATATTGATAACAAAGCATCTATTATTCTGGACTCTGGCATATACATATGCACTGAAAAATTGCACCAATGTCAATTCAAGTAAAGCTTTGCAATGATTACAAATATAAACGTCGTGTGTGCTGTTGTCCTCAAAGTTAGTTAGTACGTAGAAATGAAAGTTATGACCCATAGAGTTTCATGTTGGTGGAGTTACCCTAATTGGGTGTCCTGGGTATATTTCCTTCTCGATACTGGATATTTCATGCTATGTTATGTTAACGTCAATTGTGATCCATCCAATTCATTTGGTATCTAACAAAGCCTTGGGTTCTTCACCGAACACATGCCTTATGGATCGTGACCCATATATTTTGTTAAACAAAGCTCTTAGATATATTATTCTAAAATAATATTTTGTATCTTCTCCCGATTTATGGCTTTCCTCTTGCCTATGATTTTATCCACGATGTAAACTTTATTAGTTATTTATGGGGTACAAGACTTTATTTAGCGTGTCAAAGCATGTCCATGGCATCATGAAAACGACTAACAAATGAGTTGGAGCATTTAGTGACACATATTTTGCCATATCAAAATATATGATAATATATTTATGCACATACATATACGTGTAATTCACAAAGTGGCTCTAATGTGGCTTGGAGTGAAAAACATAAATGATGATATCTTTCATACCATGATCACTAAAAGGGGAGAGACTGAGAGAGCGTAGATGGATGTACCTTAGTCGGTAGTGTTGCTTGGGGAAACCATAAGGTTGTGCATTCTAATGCAATGCCAACATTCCATAATGCCATCCAATGAATGAAGTAAGAAAATTGTGTATTGGTCAACAAACGAGCCTTGAACCCAAAGCTTAATATCAATCCTCTACCAACTTACCACTAAGGTAAGCTAATTACCCAAATAGATTTATACATAAAGAGTCTATGTGTTGTTAATGTCGTTCACGAGATCAACAAATGATTTACAATACAAGGTTAAGCCCATGGCGCGGATTTGATTCGGGTTAATTGAAAACTTATGGCTTTGAATGTTGCAAGATTAATTCTAGTTGAGTAGAGGGCTTAGCCACATCATTTGTGTAAGTTGTCCCATAGGTCGAAGTATAAATCATATATATGTTCCCAAGTTTTATGAGTTTAATGTGTTGTATAATCAATGATGAATAACATGGGCAAATGGTTAGATACCATGCAATCATTAATTTGATGCATCAATGCAACATGTAATTTGGGGGGAACACGAATGCACCAAACACACACATATACACATGTATTTATAGAGTGGGATCTTGATGTATAATTTGAGGGAGTATAAAGCATGCAATTAATGACCATGCTATTACTTATTGTAATTTACGAAGTCTATAATGGAATGAGGTTAATGTTTTGTCATCCTTCTAGTTATGTTGCATGATAATGAATGTGAATGCATGCATGGAAATATCCCAAACTCAATCTAGGGAGTTCCATTCCATCATGTTTTGGGGAGATAAAAACAAGATGCTCAATAAGAGGTGATTGTTGTTCAATGCCCGTGCGTTAGAGTCTAACTAGTTAATAAAGTAAAACATAATGAATTATATGTTGGTATAAAAAGCCGACTCCTTCCACCTTGTACCCTAGTGTGAACGCGTCTTGAAGTTAGGGATTGAGTATGTAAGCTCAACCCTAACATTGTAACTATAATGATCTTGAATATTGAGTCTTGTAGAGAGAGAGTTACAAAATAACGAGAACCTCCATTGAAGCTCCATATGTGTGTGTGGATCTACTATTTTCTTCCTTGTTGCATATATGTGTTTTTGTTGTGCACATAACCTACAGGTCCTCACATCCTTCCGCATACATATCAAACGCCATAACCTTCATTATAGACCAAATAAAGGGAAGAGGGATGCCAGATCACCCAACCACCCACTCCTTAGAGATGACATGAGACATACCCGAACCTCCTTGATGTCCCATAATACCATCGAGGGTTGATGTGAGTTTGTACATTGAGTTTTGCAAGGATTGCACGTGCATAGCTAACAAGAGCCATAGCCACATTGACATAGTCTCGACATAAGTTAAGTCTCCTTTAAAACAAGGTAGCTAGCATTGTTATCTATGTAGAAACCCTAGTGTGTTCACACTTGAGCACTCAAGTGTTAACATGTTTAATGGTTAACTCACACCTTATAATTACTTATTACAATTCATACTCTTATTCCACACGACACAAACACCCATTGAAACGGGGATTTTGACACTCTACTAATAGAATCCCACACGATAGATGTAAATTTCCAGATAGTCCTTGCCAATGGAGTACTGATCAAGCAATGTCGACTATGTGCCTTCTCTCTCTCTCTTTGTTTGAATTGGAGAACTGGACAATATTGATAGAGGGATGTTAACTACGTTCATTCTCTGTCTCTCTCAGCAACACATACAATTATAATATTTGCATTGTATGATCATCAAGGAGAGCCCAAAAATCTACAAATCCACCTACTAAGTTGTTGTTGGGTATCAGTCCCAAAAGTCGTAAGTTTTTAGAAATTGATGAGAACACATGCACCCTCTGTCTCTACACGAGAAGAACTTGCTACTGGACTGTCGAGGAAACACGAGGGTGTCTGTTGTACATAGGGGATAAATTTTGGAAACAGTTAGTGGTAAATTGGTAAATATCCAAAAATGTACATCCAGCCACATCAGGGAGGGGTGCCATATCAGCATATACATATATATACATACATGTGTACATGTGTACATATATACATATATACATGTGTACATATATACATTATCATATAGGGCCTTAAATGGATGTTTTTATAAATAAAAAGAGGAGCCTATTTTTGTTTCTAACCCTCGTTTGAAAAACAAGAGAAAAAAGGAGCCTTCAAATAAATGAAAGAAATAAAACCAAATAAATATTAGAAATGAATTAAAACGAATGAAATATGTATAACTGAACAAACCAAGAAATAAATAATAAATAAATAAATGAATGAATAATGCAATGAATAAACAAAATAAAAAATAATGCATGAATGAACAAATAAACAAACAAACAAAAAAGAAAACGGGAATAAATAAATAAATAAATAAATAAATAAATAAATAAATAAATAAATAAATAAATAAATAAATAAATAAATAAATAAATAAATAAATAAATAAATAAATAAATAAATAAATAAATAAATAAATAAATAAAGTTGATATTTTCGATAAGCCCTAAAGCGATGGTTTTTGGTGGTTTATGAGTTTCTTGAAGAAGAAGAAGAAGAAGAAGAAGAAGAAACAGAAGGAGAAACGGAACAGAAGGAGACTGCAGGGAAGGAACAGGAAGAAGAAGAAGAAGCACTGAAACAGACTCTGCAGGGAAGGAACAGGAACAGGAACAGGAAAAGGAAAGAGAAGAGAAGAAAAAGAGAAAGAGAAAGAGAAAGAGAAAGAGAAAGAGAAAGAGAAAGCTATGGAGCGTTATCATCGCGTGAACAAGCCACGTTCAGAAGCTCCCATCAAGCAAAACGAAGTTCGCATCACTACGCAGGGATTGATGCGCAACTACATTTCTTACTCCTTGACGCTTCTTCAGGTACTCTCTTCTCTTCTCTACAACTCTTCTCATCTGATCCCTTTTGGAAAATCTCTTGCATCTTTCTTGGTCATGGATGGATCATCACACACATACTTACTTTCCAATCAATTTTCCTGCTTTTCCCGTCTCCTTCCTCTTCCTCTATCTCTAAAGTTTTCAATCATCCGTTCTGTCCATTCTTCTTCCAATAATCGATTGTAATGCTTTTTCCATACGTGCATCTTCTCTCTTTCTCCATATCCTGCTCGAGTTTATATCATCATCGCGAAGAGGTCACATTATTATTGTTATTCCTTTTTTTTTTTTTAATCTGGTTAACTCTCGCTCAAATCAATGTCCAATCTTTTTGGACGTTTTCCGATTTATTTCTACACTGTATAGGTTCCTCTATTGCAAGAGATAACCAGGTTCTTTCTTATACTGCTCGAGTTTATATCATCATCGCGAAGAGTGCACATTATTATTGTTATTCTTTTTTTTATCTGGTTAACTCTTGCTCAAATCAATGTCCAATCTTTTTGGACGTTTTCCGATTTATTTCTACAGTGTATAGGTTCCTCTATTGCAAGAGATAACCAGGTTCTTTCTTTTCGGTTCTTCTTTCTCATTCAACGTCAACCTCTTCTTTCTTTGTCTTCAAGGTTTCAGCTTGCAGATGCACGCACCCTTTCTTTCTTGTTGATCCTTCTTTCTCGTACAATTAAAACCTCCTTTTTTTCTGGATTTCCTTCCCGATTTATGACACGTTCCATAAAAATCAACTCCATTTCGCCTGGTTGGTTCTTCTTGGTCATACAGTGATAATATTTTCCATCTGCATTACTGTTTTTGTCTATGCGTTCTTTCTTTCTTTCATTCTTTGTCTATACTATTTGAATTCTGTAAAACGTAACATTCTTTACGCTTCTTTTATCTTTCTTTGCAATTATTTCATTTTTATTAGTTTTGTACTATCTTGGTCATGAACTTTCTTTGTGTGTCCATAATGTTTGCGTCTTCCTAGACTTTACATAGTTTTACATAACAGATGCTTTCTTGGAAATCTTTTTAATTGATTTTTCTTGTCCTGGCTGGTTTCGTCTACCTCAAGTCTTTAGATAACAGATGTTACAGGATTCGTTTTTTCTTTTGCTTTTTTGGTAGTTCGCTCTATGTCAATAAACATAAACATCTTTCTGCTTTATTTATTCTATTATAATGCTTTATCTAACATGCCATAGTTTCTTTCTGTCTCATTCTTGATCATACAATGTCAATATTTTTTGTTGATGTTTTCTTTCTCTGTGTATACAGTTCAACTATAGAATAAGTTTATAAAACAGACGTGTCATTCTTTCTTGCTTTGATTCAGTATTTTGCAAATGATTAATGTAACTTAAGCAAGCTTTCTTTCTGATTCAGAAAACGGAAATTGTTTTTTTCTGTGTATTTTTGTTCTTCATCTATCATGTTTGATTTCTTGTATTGCAAGGCTTCACAGAAATTTTGAAACATTTCCCTTTGGTTTACTCTAATCAACGCGTTTGCATACAAAATTATTCATTCTCTTTGTTTATTTCTTCTATTCCGAAAATTGACATAAAAGCAGCATCTTTTCTTTCTGGTTTCCTCTAAAGGGTTTTCTGGCAAATGAATTTTCTCTATATTGTCTGATTTTCTCAGAACTATTCGATTTCCTGCATTGCTAGAGTTTACATAACTGAATCAGCATTTCTTTCTGGTTCCGCTAGTATTGGAGTTTAAACACTGAAACACGTATTTTTCAGTCACCCCAACACATAACATGAAATACCTGCTATCTCTCTCTCTCTCTCTCTCTTGTTTTGTGCAATTAGAAGAACAGCTTTTCGATTTTCTCTAACTCCATGCAATGCATACAGAAGCACATTTGTTTTTTATTCAATCCATTGCAATATTTAACAATCAGAAGCATCATTTCTGTTTTCATTTCGCATATTGATTGGGATTGCATGCAGAAGCACTATTATCTTTAATGGTTTTCTCTATTGCCAGATGCTGTACTCACAATCATCATTTCGATTTGATTTCCTTTATTGAACGAATTTTGATTATACAAGAATTATTGTTTTCATCTGTGGATTTTATTATTGGACCATAGATTGTTTGAAAAGCTTTATTTTTTTTCTTTTGGTCTCAGGAAAAGAATGTCTCAGAAATAATTTTGAAAGCCATGGGTAGAGCTATAAACAAGACGGTTTTACTGGCTGAAATTTTGAAGGTAACTCAGTTTGAGCTGTCTTTTTCTTCTCTCTCTTTCATATACTTTTTTCCCATCAATGTCGTTTTACTGTTTCTTAATGCAGAGGAAAGAGGAAGGGTTGTATCAAGATATTGTTATTAGCTCTGTGGACATAACAGATACATGGGAGCCACTGGAAGAAGGCCTTTTGCCGTAAGTTTTGAGTTACAAGATTCTCTCTCAAAAGATTTTAACAAAGGTTTTTTTCTTTATTTTAACTTATTGAAGAAATTTTGACATCTTTTGCTGTGTTCTCTATAGTATTGAAACAGCCAGACATGTTTCCATTATAACTATCACATTATCAAAGAAGGATCTTGATGCCTCCTCAACTGGGTAAGCTGAATTATGGATTCATGTTATTTCAAACAATTTGACCAGATGGACGTTTCTGATTTTATCTAAGAGTAAATGCAGATTAATATGCTGGCTACAACCTACAAATCAGTGCTGATAATGGGAGTGGGATGGGAGTAAACCTAAAAAATATGAACTTATTCTCATCCAAATTAAAGCTTTGAAAATATGAAAAAAAGAAACTGAAACTATATGAAATAATTTTATCCTTTGATTAAAGCTTTTTGATTTAATTGGGTGGCTCATAATAATGGCTGACCAATTGTGCGAGTTTGAAACCTGCAGTCTCTAGTAGGAAGTGAATTTCTTTTCCATCCGTTTAATGATTGCCATATCTACCACCTCTCCTATTTATGCAAAGCTGAATAGCATCTACAATGATTATTGAATGATCACTGTTCACGTTATGCAAAAGTGTATGTATGGCCGAGGGAAATTTTACTGGCATGGATAAGATTGTTAACGGATGCAAAATGGCAGGTACCAGGCTCCTTTGAATTCGAAGAGGGTGCAAACTGCAGATGATCCAAAGTATGTGAACAATTCAAGTTTTTCCCGTGGCCCACCCCGTGGAAGAGGTCGAGGTGCACCTGGCCGTGGCCAATTCAGAGGAGGTGAATATCTAGCTGAAATATGTTCTATGTGATACTTATTTAGTCAGAGAAATAGAAACCAAATTATGATGCTTCTCATTTAGGTTACCAACCTGGTGGTGGTGGATATTACAATAATGGAGATGATTATTCGTATAATGGAAGAGGAGGCCGAGGTGGTGGCAGAAGTAGGGGTTACTATGGAGGTGGAAGAGGCTATTATAATGGGCACAACAGTGGGTATGACAATGGATATTCAAATTCAAATAATGGAAGATATGATGATGGTGGCTACGGTGGCAATGGGACATCACAAAGGGGCAGAGGTAACATGGAAGATTTTGTTTGCAGTTGCTTCTTTTATTCATAATGGTATGAAATTTCTCCTGAAAAAATGTGAATGAGGATGTACTTGTTAATGCAAACTATAAATTTCATTGTGTAGGTATGGGCCCGAGTCGGGGTAGAGGTCGAGCAAGGGCCGTGGATGGTCGAAGCGGAGGCAGATGAATTATCTACCATACTAAAAAAGTTTTTTTTGTGCACAATGAGATTGAAATGTGCAATGCTTTATCAAGTTTCTATATCATAATTGCTGTGAGTTGTTGCAAGTTTTTGCTTCTCGTGATTATGGACATGCAATACAGCAATTGTGATTCTGTTAGGGGTACGTGTATGATCTATCAAAGATATCCATACACTGCATACACCATCGCGAGTGCCTATCCTTGATGAGGATAATAGGTGGGCACCTTTGTCGATTTAGGGACTGCCTGATAATAGGTGAGGCGTGATGAATACTTATAGTTGAGAGTAAATATGTGTTTCCAGGTGCTGAAAAATTGTGAGCGATATCTTGGATTTCTTTTTTGAGAAATTTAAGTTACTTTTATATATGATGTCATAGTGGGAGAAGTAAGAAGCTCTCACTGAAAACAAAATCCAAGTGATATAACTTTTATACATCAAAGTGATTTGACGAATGCATATGTTCTTTTTATATACAATCACGGCCGCCTTTTTATATACCAATAAGAGTGTCCTTATACTTTCTTGAAGAATGTTGAGTACATAAGATTTAGAATGTGAGGGATTTCTGTTTGTTAGTCATTGTAGATTTATTTGTTGGCGTTTAGTTTTGCTGGATATTTGTTTAGGCATTAAAGCATTCTTTTGATTCTTAATTGCAGTAGAAATTTATGCTAAGTGTTAGCTCAGATGCTGAATAAAGTCTGAGGCATGATATTCATAATCTTATTACTTTCTGGAGTTTTGAACTTGACTAAGCCTGTGCTTGCTTGTGTTTCTGGTTATGGTAATCTTTGGTGCAGTTCTCCAGATTCTTGGCTTAACTGTTTTGTTTTCAATGTACAGATTCCTGAATGAAATTTCGAATAGAGAATCTCTAGTCTTGGTTGTAATTGATTTCTAAGTTAGATATCAGGATGAGGTAGTCATTCCTTTAATTTTCACTTTTAAATTGCAGTTGAGTGTGTAGTTGCTAGTTCTTGAGCAACAGCTTCTTTGTATGAATTTTGTTCGATTGCTTCTTGGTTATTGATGTCAATCTTTTGATGACTCTTTGTTTCTAATTCTCTAGAGGTTAATAGTCTGAGTAAATCCTGCGCATCTAGATTCTACACCCTCATACACCCTTTCATCATTGTTTTTGTTTTCAATAAAAGTAGTCTTGGAAATCTAATTCCAGTGCCTTGGGAGAATGTTCAACAAAGCTCGATGGGATGTCACATGGACACGTAAACAAAAGGTTCCAATAAAGGATGAAGTTTAGAGTCACACAAAAATGAGTAATCTTGAAGTTTTTCTGCTATTGAAAATATTTATCCAATGGAATGCATATTGTCTTTACCATCCATTCCCCCTCAAATGCGCAAATCTACATGTGGTAGTCAATGTCAACCTCCTAAATTAAATTAACAAGAAAACTAAGATTTTGTGAATAACATAAACTCACTTACTATTATCTTACACATTCTCTTTTAGAACATGTTTTTTTATATAGAACAGGTTTGTTATTTTCTTAGAACTATTTAGCGTAAACTCTATTTTTATCTTATTGTTATATTTTTAGTTTCGATGAATGGGTAAATATCCCATTTTTTTGTAAACCATTTGTCTTATGGGCCAATTTTGGCCTTAGAAGATGTTAATATATCTTTCTTTCTTTCTTTCTTAGATGGTCAAATTGCAATCTCCCATCCAAACCATTGCTTTTATATGGGTTATTGATCTATTGTTTGATGTGAGATTGTCAACCAAAGTGAAACTTTAAATCAAAGGTAAGGAGCTCAATTAAGCACATCTTGCATGAGGAGTACTAGAAGATTCAATTATGTTCTTCTAGGCCGCTGACAAATCTACCCTCTTGGAGAATGCTTGGGACCTTCTTTTGGTCCCATGGATAAGGTTCAAGGCCCCTGGTGACATTTGAATATATCGTCACCTAAATAAGCCATGGTGTTGTGTTTTTCTATGTGAGAGATTCGAAAAGTCTTATCATACTAAAAGAACAAAAATTATGTTTGTCACAAAGTTATAAGAAATCAACATAACTTGACCTTCAAATTAGGTTGGTTTTCAACATTGAGACATTACATGAGCAAAATGCATGTGCAAGGTAACCATACGTATTAGGTCATTTTAGTCGTTGCAAGCATGGAATACTTGTAATCCCAAACTTATCCCTCATATCACATGGGTAGAAAATTACAAGTCTTTACATATAAAGTTATTCGTCAAGTATCCTACACTACTAAATTATTGCCAATCCATGGAGATCTCTATTAAAAGGACGTTTTGATTGTTTGGAAAAATGTAGATTTTGGATGTCAAAAGTACTTATGATAATGGATCCTAGAACAAGGAAAGTGTTCTTCCATGGACACTAAGAACCCACATCACATGATGATGATGATGATGATGATGATGATGGTATGTGAGGGGATTCTAATGGACAAATTAAGACCAATCAATATAGGGCTCATGGAAGTATATGTGCATGAGAATATGCACATGCATTGTAAATCCAGCCGACATTAGAAAGCTTTTAGATTGATATGTTTCTTTTATTTTGTCGAAGGATGCATTATTTTGGATTATGTCGTTGCAGGATTGTTCCAGGTTTAAGAACCCTTCTACCCATGATTAATTATAATGCTTCCTGCTCTGTGTTTTCGTTCTTTTTTGGGGAAAGGGGGATTGTTTTGTTTTGGAATGTGCATGGCTCGCTACTCTTTGAATCTTTAACCCTAGACTGGTTACATACACAGGTATCGAGACACGTCTTTTGTTTAATATTGGAATGCCATTGATTCATGTAAGGATGGTATTGATTCCACGAATGATATCGATTCATATACATATGATATTGGTTTCTGGTGCAATATGGATGCATATATATATGCTATTGATTTCTAGAACGACATGGATCCATGTATTGTGATCTCATTTCTGGACTGAATGATATCGGTTCATGTAATGAATTAAACCTTTGCTCCAAAGATAGAGGTAAGCATGTGTTATTGGAAATAGAAAAGCCCTTTAAGATGAGCTAGAGAGCATGTTTAAACTTGAATAGAGTGAAAATAGCTAATGATATACTTAAACAAATGAGTACATGGATTTTGAAGATTGAAATAGGAATTGTGAAGATTTTAGGTTATCTAATGATGTATGATTGCAGGACATCCTTTGATAACTTAAAATTGAATATGGCAAATCTTTGTCACATCATAACATGGATAATTAGTAAGCGCAGTTAATTATGGGAGGAACAGGTTGCATTTTAGGACATTTCTTAATTGAGAGAACTTGGAAAAGTTGTGATTGTATATATATATATATATATTATATTAACCTTAGACACTGATTGAGTACGTGTAGTTGCTCTTTATATATTATGTGCAATAAATGTTTAATATCAATCACATACATGAACCGCATATGGTTATTGAATATGTGTAGTTGGTCATATAGTTTGTGCTATGCATGTTTAGTATCGATCGCGAAGAACGATAAAACATGTAATTTATTTGCATCCCATTTGAATTTAGTAAATTATGAATCACAATCCAAATTTGGGAATTCTTTAGTAGTTTTAAGATTCAATTTTGTTCTTGTTTGTTTGTGTTTGATGCACAAAGAGGTCTTTGGATATTGAATATTTGGGATTCGTGGATGCCAGGTTTCTCTTAACTCCGGAACCTTTGAAATGACTAAGCCCAAGTCAGAGGAAGTGTTAAAGGGAGAAAATAAAGTAAAGAAACCTAGGATTAGGAAGACTGATGGTGCTACTACAATCGAGGCTGAAAACAATGTTATCGGTAGGGAGGTTCATGGCATTGTGGATGGATCTTTTGATGCAGGGTATCTTCTTACAGTTAGAGTTGATGGCTCACCCCTTGTTCTTAGGGGTGTAGTTTTTGAACCAGGATTATTCGTTCCTTTATCAAGCGTGACTGACATTGCTCCTAAAGTCAAGATGCTTGCTCACAATGAAAATGTGTTGATTCCATCGCCCAAGCAACCAAATGGGCTTGTTATTTCGCCACATTTATCCTCAAAAGAAGGAGATGAACCAAAGGTAGCATCCCAGAATCAAGATTCTTCAGGAATTCCTAATGCTAAAAACAATCTGGGATCTTTCTTAGAAGAAGAGAGAGAAACTCTGAGAGAAGAGGGTCCTGTCATAGAAGATGATGAAATTAGTATCGAGAAGGAATGTATTGATACAAATGCTATACCTGGGCCTGCCAAAAACTTTATAGTAGCTGATCAAATGACCATAGAACCTATGCATACAAAGGAACATGGTTGTGAAGGAAACAATCGAAGGGCTGATCAAATGAATATAGAATCTACGCTTAAAAAGGAAATGGGTTCAGGGGAAAAATCTCTAATAGCTGTTGAAATGACCATAAAACATGTGCATAAGAAGGAAATGGAACACGAGGAAAACCATTCCATATCTCATCTAATTACCATAAAACCTGTCCATCCGATGGAAATGGAATCCAAAAGGAAGTCTTTAACAGATGATCAAAGTCCTGTAAAACCTAATGCTATGCATCCGAATGAAATATCGACAAACCTAAACCTAATTGTGCCTGCGGAGAACTCCTTTACAGCTGATCAAATGGCTGCGAAACCTCCAGACGTTCCAAAAAACAATTCTCCAAGTTTTGTTGATCAAATGGCCTTGGATCCTGAGAAAATCCCTAAAGCAACAGAAGGTGTAATGCTGATTGATTCAAATGGAGAAGAAAATAAAATCCAAGAGCAGAAAGAAATAGAGACACTTGTGACAATGGGTTCTAGAGATAATGATAGAGGAAATTTATTCAGAACTGAAACAACTTCAGAGGCAACTGAACAAGAGTTTTTAGATGTTTGGCGTGTGAACCATGGAGACAGATGTTTAGAAGCTAGAGAAAGACAGCTTATGTTGATTGATTCAAATGAAGAAGAAAAGAAGTTCCAGGAACTTAAAGTAGGGCAGCTTATGGTAATGGGTTGTGGAGATCGCAATAACAATGTCCCAAACTTGGAAGAAAATTCATTTGGAAGAGAGATTCCCAAGACAGTGGAACAGGAATTTATAGATGTTTGGCAGGTGAACCATAGAGAGAGGTGTCTAGAAGCCAGAGAAAGAGAACTTATGACCGTTGTTGAGGCACACCTATGTGGTCTTGGAACAACAGGCGAGGAATACACATGGACAAAGTCGATAACGGATGGCATGGACCTTTCAGGTAATATCTCTGATACCGATGGGCAGCCAAATGATTCCTTATTCGGATAAAACGTAGTATGGATTACTATGATGGTTGCTTCGATCCTGTGTGAATCCTTCATCTTGAAATGAGTCCGATCTTCTTGAAGTTTTGATACCACACTTCATGTGTCTGTAGAATGTGGAATTTTGCTTCATCGGGTCTCTTGCATGTAACCAACGATCACGTTATAAATATTTGTTTATAGACAGGATTCCTTATAAATCACAATTTTGAGTTCCGAAGAAATTATATGATTTTAATGGTGGTCTCTCATGATGCGTAGATTTTCTTGTAATCTCTGGTAAGCCTTCCGTGGTCTTTGTTCATATTTCTTGGTTGGGATTGTAACTTGTTGACTATATCAAGCAATGGTGAAACAATGACCATTATGGATCATGATTTGCCTTTTTCTAATTTGTGGTGTATTCTTGCTTGCACTACATTTCCGGTTCTATTGGCCTTTCTCCAAGGAACATACCATATAATACATAGTACTCTTCAGACTGGCTTGGTAGTGCAGCCCACTCATTTTTGCACTGTCATATGTATATCATGTATTTGCATGTCAACATGAGAGATTTCCAAGTAATTACTGTCAAGCTCTTATCAGAAGTCTTCTTGTCGAAAGCTTTGTTAGATTGTCACATAAACACATTTCCCTTAGCAATACGTTCATTAGTGAAAATACATGGGCCAAAAGAGAATCAAAACTAACTTTGCAAATGCAGGTTTGTTTCCCTAACGTGACAAGCTAATTTCTTATGCTTATTTTGGGGTCACAATATAAGGTCACCTACGCATGTACAGAAAAAGGTGTAGTTCATAGTAAAACACAATCCTAGATTTTCTGTTGACCTCTTATATAATTATCTGTTAGTTGAAAGTTCCCCATTATTCCCCCTTAGCAATACGTTCATTAGTGAAAATACATGGGCCAAAAGAGAATCAAAACCAACTTTGCAAATGCAGGTTTGTTTCCCTAACGTGACAAGCTAATTTCTTATGCTTATTTTGGGGTCACGATATAAGGTCACCTACGCATGTACAGAAAAAGTTGTAGTTCATACTAAAACACAATCCTAGATTTTCTGTTGACCTGTTATATAATTATCTGTTAGTTGAAAGTTCCCCATTATTCCATATGAGATCAAGGATAAAGAGTAAACTTTATCAAACAACAATGCATGAAACTGAATGTTTGTGGAATTAGACAATGTCCCCTGGCTAGTTTTTAACTCAGTTTTTCTATAAGTTCTCCAATGTGTACCAACAGTTTTGAACATGATTTATGCGTTTGGCATTGTGGCCTTCTACGATGTTAATGTGTCATGTCTCTAAGACTCCCATGGTTATGTGGTGATCGTCTGACAAAGTGGGACGATCACAGGAATCTCAGCAAACTGCCAACATCCTTGCATTTATCAATCTCTTGTAAGAATTGAAAACTTTCTGGTTATATGATATGAAAAGTAAAAAGTTGTGGTATGTTGTGCACGTTAAGGTTACATGACGAGGGTAGGCTTGTAAGCTCAAATTAGCAAGATTGTTGTAGAGAGTTGTTTACACATTTGGAGGTTAAGAGTTCAAATCCTTTTTCCTTGTGCTTATTTCTTCAACGACGCATGAAATGACAACTTTGTTTTTCGATGTGTGCGTTCAGATCAAACATGCTAAGTTTAATGGAATTTATGATGTTGATCTGATCATCATTCACTGTGAAATCTAGAGCCTCATGGAGCTTTAGTAGCAGTATTTCGATGTATGAAACTTCAGAGTTGCTTTTACATGAAGATGGCAGTTAAGAAGAATCCAAAATCTACTATATGTGTACACAGATTTTTGTGAGATTTACTGATAAAAAGGAAACTAATTTGAAACTATACATGTACCTCAGAGTGGGCGTGCCCTAATCAGTGAGATTAGAAGCTTAGATGGGAAATTGGCATCACATTGTAGGTGTGTTTATTCCATTGGATCTATTTCTTAAATGTCTTATGTTGTTGACACACATTTGAAACTCCAAACATGAGATTCCTTCCTACTCGAGACCAAACGCACAACTAAATAAATTACAAGCACAAAAGCAGTATACAACATTGACATTCCTCCCATCACTTGTTTTTATTCCAATCTATGCTTCATGGTAGTATATTCCACACTGAACATTCTTGATGTGTTTGATAAAGGAGGGGTTGCACAACTCATGGAACCCTCAAATACTAGTTTACAAATACAAAGCTCATAATCAAAGCCATTGCTAGGCTTGCAAGCCTATAATATGTATATATATTGAAATAAATAATGGTAGAAGATTTACTCTTGTTATGTATCAGTCTGTGAAAGGCGTTGATAACCTCGTCTTATAGACCACAAAACTTCCCCAGCTTGCTTCATAGTAGGCCTATCTTGCCGGGTTGGTGCTGAACATCGAAAAGCCAACTCAAAAATCTTCTGAAGAAGATTGTATACCGCATTTGACCTCTCATGCTCAAGTCGAGGATCCACTATCTTTGCTATATCTGAATGAATGAAGTTATCGTATGCCTGATAGGTAACTTCAAAACATTAGCACAATATCGTATGATCATATTCACGAGAAGAATACCTAGAAGTCTAATATTTGGGAGGACTAGGTTCAGAAGTTAATTTACAGCCCATATTTGAATGTGAAATCATGATTGTATGCTTTAATTTGTTTATGTGATCCTAAATAGCTGTTGCCATTATTTTTATATAAATTCTAAAGAATATAATGCATTTCTAAGTACTCCATCCATTTCTAAAGAATATAATGCATCATTTCATTTGCAAGAAAGAGTTCAGTTCATTACACTGTTTTGTGGTTTGTAGAAAAAGAGAACTAACATAAGAATCATAACCAGAATAAAAGAAAGAACACTAACCCATCGCACTGTAATGCGCTCATCTAAACTTCTATTATGTTCAATGGGTCGTCTCCCACTAAAAATCTCCACCAATAGTATACCAAAAGCATAGACATCTGACTTTGGCGTCAATCGATAAGTTTTCACGTATTCTGGATCTAAATATCCAGCAGTGCCTTTGACTTTGGTCATCACATGGGTAGCACCTGACTCCATTGGCCCTTCTCTAGAGAAGCCAAAATCAGCCACTTTTGCTCGGAACTTTTCCGTCAACATTATATTCGATGATTTCACATCTCTGTGAATAACTGGCTTATCTGTCAAAAGAAATTAGATATATTAGAAAATAAGCATATATGATGTTTACATTTCTGAACATTGTTCTGACATGATCAGCTAACAGTCACACATTAGATCATTGCATGGGATATGCATCCTTTTGTAGGCGAAAAAATGACAATCACTCTTGAGTTTATCCAACAATCATGTTCTCCAGCAAGAAATTAACATAAAGAAGATTTGCACCCATAACCACTTAAATTAAACGTTAAATGAAAGAAAGAAGTCAGAAATTACACAAAAAGCCACAAAATATTTCCTATTCCTTACTAATCCACGATGCATGTAAACCAAAGCTTAAGCATGCCACTGAACCAAATCCACGATGCATGTGACATGAGGGGGTGTGCTCCTTTGCAGATAGATGGAGTATTTGTCAAAGTCTCATGATTGCATGACAACTGTTGTGGAGTTCTAACGGTATTTCTAGTAGATGCTACCTTAATCTCCTTTAAATTCTTCAAATCACACTCGTATGATGTCCAGTATGATTGGTGGGTTGGTCTTGACATGGAGCATGGGATCCTTTCAAGTCCATGGAGTATTTGTTGAATGTCTTCCATTGAAAAACTGAAAGATGATTCGGGATTTTCATAATAATGCCAAAAAAGTGTCCAAGAAGTTCTAAGTGATCCGACCATGGCCCAATGCCAGGGCAACACTATTACCATGAGAAGAAGCTCAAGCAAGGGAATGAGAAGCGAGAAGTTGTCAATGATCATCAAACTCTGTGAGAATAATGGATTATAGCTTCATATCTTGAATTAATTTCCATTTTTTAAAGAGTTCTAAAGTTTCAATATATTTTATATGTATATAATGTAGCTCATGAATACATTGAATATATATATATACATGGAAAATTTTGGAAAGCTACATATATATGCTTCTTTTGTCCTTTTAACTGTATTTTACAACTCATTAGCCTCATTCTCATATATCTATTGCTGAAATATAGTGGAAAGAAAAACATAGTACCTGCGTAAAGATGGAGATAGGTGAGGGCATGTGCAATATCAATTGCAATATCCACACGTTGACAGAAGTCCAGAACAATACCAAACTTGCCTGCAATGATATACAGGTTAACTACGGTAAATGGTATACAGACATCTAAATACAAAAGATCACTCACAGTCGAGATGCTCTCGCAGGTTGTGATTCGCAACAAACTCTTCCACTAATATTCGTTCTTTACCCGCCTCCACATAGCCGATCAATCTTACAAGATTTAGATGTTCTATACTAGCTAACATGTTGACTTCATTCCGGAACTGCTCCGTCAATGTGCCAAAGCTATCCTGTACATACAATTACTGATCACTCATCATACGATATTTGCAGCTTTTACTTTAACAATTTAAGTGTTGAATTATCTATAGAGAATTCTATCTATCTATCTATCTTCCAACAAATTCTGTATTTATACTCCAACTTGAAGTACAATTAAGTGTTGAACTATCTACCTATCTATACTCGAATAAATTCTGTATGTATAATCCAACTTGAAGTACCTTCCTTGCTCGCTTGATTGCTGCAATAGTGCCATCTTTGAGTTTTCCCTTGTACACAGTACCAAAGCCTCCTTCCCCAATTTTGCATGATATGGAAAAGTTTGAAGTAGCCTTGATGATTTCAGACATAGTAAAAACGGTAGCTTTTCCAATGGGCAAGATGGATGGGGATTGTGAAGGTTCTGGAATTGCTATTATGCAGAACAGGATACCATTATTCACACAGACCCAAAAAAATGGATACTCTAAAACACTTAGCACATCAATAAACCCATGAATATCTTTTATGATAGGCCCTGATTTTTATCACACATTTTGCTCTTTTCTGGAAATGTTAAAACAACAAAATTCTCAACTTTTGTTTATGGTCAAACAGACTAGTTTTTTATTTTACGTCAGGGCTGAGCAAATTGCAATGTCACACAAGAAAATATAGGGAGAAAGATGATGAGAAACGTATTTATTGTTTAAGAATAAATTTATTTGAGGAAAATTTCATCCAGTCTTATCCATGAATGGTGGAAAGTCAACTCACAAAGTGATTTGCGTTCTTGAATATGCTCCTTTTCCAGCACATAGAAACATGGGCAGATAATGCGGAGATATGAAGCAATACACCCATATTGTTTTGGTTCCTGGTTGTCTTTTATAACAGGATCTTTATACATTTCAGGAAAGACAGGCGACTGTAACTGACCACCTATCTGTTGCATGCCTCTACTAGCTGAATATCCTTTGAAAACACTGTCACTGAAGAAGTAAATGCATCACTATCCACATAATAAATGATCAGAAGAATCCTAAAATGCCCACAGGCATCTTCACCTGGAAAACTCTAAATTCTACATAAAGGCACTGGAAAATGCATAAGTACCCACATGACCTTCACGATGATATGGCAATAAGAAGACACATCTGCATGATTGGAAATAACACAAATCCATCCTTTTCATTCACATCACAAAGTTACATCTTGCCCTTGCAAAACCCTAATGTCCCCTAACAAAAAAACGGTCACTGAAGAAGAAAAAGATAAATACCCACTTGATAATAAATGAATCCACACACACTACCTGATTAAAATATTACACATCCATTGTTCTCAAATCAAGAAAACTACATCTTCAGCTAAAAAACTCTAATATGCCCTCATGTTTGCAGGTTTTTTAATCATCCACATACATCGACATTCCGATAAAATCCACTTCCTAAAGAAGAAAATGCGTAACACCTCACACCAGCCATGTGATCATTCAGTGGTAAAAGATGCATCCACAAGCCTTCCTGATTGGAATAACATAAAATCATATAACATGTACCTACATGGTTTCTTAATAAAAGAAGATAGATTCATCCTTCTCAAATCTGAAAGATACAATAATAAAGGATGAGAAAAACATGCAATTTAATTCTGGATTTCCTTTAAACGACATGACCTCCACATTTCTTTATACTGATGGATCTCTAGAGGTTAGTGGTTCAAGAAACCATGGAAACTAGATTTGTTTTCTGCTATCCCTTCTCTAGGCATCACAAAGACAAAAGATTTATAAAAGCTGGGCCTCAAATGCATACCTTATGAGCAATTGGAGTCGGAAAACTGATCAGATTTGGGTCCTTCCGAGGCGAAAAAGGGGAGCCTCGGAAGAGGGAAAGATGGAAAGAAAAGAATTGAAAACTCCTAATAATATGTATACATATACTACATATACATACATACATACATGATATCTATCTATCTAGAGAGCGAGAGCGAGAGCGTTATATATATATAAAGAGAGAGAGAGAGAGAGAGAGAACAGAAGGGAGTGCAGAGGAGAAGAGAGAGTGGAGATCATTTGAGTGCTAGAAATGGGTTTAGAAAAGGAATAAAGTATAAAAGATGAAGAAAACAGAGAAGGAGAGCGAGTGGAAGAGTGAAGACCCAATTGGCCTAGGATTTGACTTTTGACCACAAAAGCTTTATTATATCCATGACTTTTTGACTTTAGCCATGGATGGCTTGGGCTGGGTTGGGTCAGGGCCCAAGGGGGGGATGTAAGACCAAAAAGACCCATGGTAACTAACACATGGGTCTTTTTGACCACAACCTTTATCCATGGCTACGTTTTTATCATGGGTTGGCACTATCTATCTAATGCTATTGAATGCCATCGTAACACAAGCTGAGTTTAAGTTGATTCGAAAGATCTTTTTATGGAGTTCAAATCCACCACCTCCTTTCAAGTTAGCTCTTGGAAATAGGGCGTTGGACCTGTATAATATTGGTGCTACAATGAGTCTATTATAGCATGCATTAAGCTATGAAAATGGTAATTAGAGGATAAATTAACAGAATGATTACAATGATCTATTAATGAGTTAGTTAAGAGAACTCAAATTAAGCAGAAATTTAGCTAATCTCTTAACCTTGGATTACTATGAATCATAAATAATGGGAATTTGGTTTGGGTTATAGATGTAGTATCAAACATGTTTTACTCCAACACTTCCCATATCGTGGAGAAATGTGAGTAGAATTTGTTGATCGTTCGGCTTTGTTCTTTCATTTGTGTTCCAAGGAAAACAAGTTTTCTTTTCCTGTATGGTGGTGACATTGAAATTTCTTCTTGTGAACTCCCCAAAATAAATTCAGATCAGCTTATTGTAATTGATAAAATGCTAAAATTCTCCAATTACTGTTTTTTTGAGGTCAATACTCACAGATAATCAGGAGCATAAATAACAAAGCTTACCCAATCAGATTCTCTAAATAAACTCGCATACATCAACATGCCTCGAGTGACGCAATCTATACTAATTGTAAAATCCAATTGCATTGCAATACAAAAATAATTTAGTTTTGTAAAAATACAATTGAGCTAATTATAGGGTTGCTTTCAAAATGTCAAGCACTACGTTAAAAAAAGCGTAGAGACAATTATATAGGGTTATTTTATGTTAGGGTTATACATCTAGTCGGTGGCGTCGTTGTCGTAAAGGGATACGACCAATTGGTGCCACCACGATTCCACACTTGCCTCAACTACAACCACGCATCTCGACTTGGTTCAATGACCCAACACTCCTTGGAGATCCACCTGATTCGACTCATTGGAGTTGATTTACATTCTAGACTCAAAGTTCTTTAGTATTATTGTTCTTAGGGATTATTTGCATTATTTTGGAACAAATGTTGTGTAGTCAAAACCATGTAATGTATTTCATGTGCACCATATAACGGACATGCAAAGTTTCTCTACATGTGTGCCACATGGCCCACATGCTTTATATCGCGCACATGCACAAGCTTCTCTAGGTGTGTGCCACGTGGCCTACATGTAATGACATCAATTTAGTATAAGAGGGAGGATTATTTTCATGGATGGTGGGAAACAATCAAAGAGTCCTATTTTGTTAAGGGTTTTTTCTTGAAGAAATAGTGAATTTCCTATTTTGGCATTTCTTTCTTCCCTATTTTGGCATTTCTTCTTCGTCTGCGTTTGAGGAGTAGCGCTGTATGGTATTTTCCTTATAATTCTCAATTCTAACGTCTGTTTTCGACGTTCTATAGCTCGTTGGAAAGCTCTTCCACGTCAACAAATTATAGATACAGCAAAATAATGAGTCTTCAAAACAGTAGTGGAACCAAACTTTTCATGGCTTGCTTGATGTAATCCATAACAAATCAGTTTATGGCAAATATAGAATAACAAGTAAACCTTCCAAAACAGTAGTAGTGGAACCAAAATTTTAATGGATTGGTCGATGTAATCTATTACAAAAGAGGTGGTGCCAAAGAACTTGCATTTACATGAACTGTAACAAATATACAATTTTAAGAACGTATTTTTGAGTTCCTATATCATGAGCACCAAGAATGTAGCATTTAAATTTTATACAGACACAAGTAAAAAAACCTCTATCGAAACATTCAATGGATTAACTATTGCACCCTCTTTTGCAAATGATAGTACAAAAGGTGAGAGAATCTTAACAAATAATGTAAACTAAAACAATGGAATGCAGGTCTCTGCCCCCAATCAAATTCAGAGAATTTTTAGCAAACCTTTTTCAAGGAAGGGAAATTACTACAATTTATTCTCTTCAATAGGTCAGGATCATTTTCGTTCAGAAGTATGTCCATCTTTCTCATTGCTTTCGAATTTTGCTTGGTTGTATGCAGAACTATATTGAGCATAATATGATCTATTATATCATTGGAAGATGGTACATGTTGAATGTTTTCACATCCATTACTTATAAAACACGTTGGCTTCTCTATCAAGATCATGGCCAGTGTCAGATTCTTCATATACAGGGTTTCCCTGTTGGTTTCCATATCCAGACTGATGAGTTGCTTGTTCATAATTAGTTTCAGAATAGCCATAATGTGTTGTGCACATAAAGGTTCCAATAACCTGTTGAAGAATTTGAGGCTCGTACATATACAGAATGCGACGTACCCTAATTGTTCGTCATGGTTTTATTATCATAATTGTATTCAAAACTCTCTTTCTGATTTATAGAACCAACTTTCCATATGGATGATATTGAGCCTCTTGTCCTTGTTGGCATGGTTTTCCTACTTCATTTTTTTTTTCTTGTTGTGAAGTTCCTTCTCTGCCCAATGGCTCTCCAATACCAGGTCCACACCCTTCTTGAGGAGGCTGATGGGGTAGAACATTGTTACATAAGAAGAAGATGTACCAGGGGGTCCATAGCCTTGAGGTAAAATCATTTTGACCATATAGTTCAGCTTGTCCATAAGTGTTTTGTGATGAAGCACCTGGAGGCTGATCAGGATGGGATAGTTTGCACCCTGTACTTGTTGAGTATAACCAATATGTCCTTTGTGGCTATAATAGCCATGACCTCCTGGTGGATGGATGAAGCCTTGACAACAGACCTGGAAACTAACATTTTTTTCCCCAGAACCCATTTTCGTTTTTAAGCATAGAATCTATATTCATTTGATTAGCTCTTTGATAGTTTCCTTCACAATCATGTTCTTTTGCATGCATAGCTTCTATGGTCGTTTGATCAGCTATCATAAAGTTTTTGGCAGGCCCCGGTATATAGCATTTGTAATCAATACATTCCTTCTCAATACTAATTCCATCATCTTCTATGACAGGACCCTCTTCTCTCAGAGTTTCTCTCTTCTTCTTCTTCTTCTTCTTCTAAGAAACATCCCAAGATTTTATTTCTTAAACATTAGGAATTCCTGAAGAATCTTGATTCTGGGATGCTGCTTACCCACATTTTTAGTGTGTAAATGGCCCCTAGACGCCCAAAACTTGTATCCTTGCTTTCTCATAGTACTCTAACTTGTTTAGAGTAGAACTTTGGTGTATAAGATTTACATTGATAGTGAATTATTTCTGGAGTCCTAGGTCCCTGTGGGTTTTACCTCTTTGAGGGTTTTTCACGTTAAAATTTTGTGGGGTATTGTGCATAGCTTTTGTTGTGTATCTTTCTTGTTTCCTTTGAACAATATTTCTGTCTCCAATCCATAAGTTTCTGATAAGAAGATACCCTGCATCAAAATATCCATCCACAATGCCATGAACCTCCCTACCGATAACATTGTTTTTAGCCTCAATTGGGGTAGTGCCATTAGTCTTCCTAATCCTAGGTTTCTTTACTTTATTTTCTCCCTTTAACACTTCCTCTGACTTGGGCTTAGTCATTTCAAAGGTTCCAGTGTTACCAGAAACCTGGCATCCAAAAATCCCAAATATTCAAAATCCAAAGACATGTCTTCCAGCATCAAACACAAACAAACAAGAACAAAATTGAATCTTAAAACTACTAAAGAATTCCCAAATTTGGGTTGTGGTTCATAAATTACTCAATTCAAATGGGATGTGAATACATTACATATTTTATCGTTCTTCCCAATCGATACTAAACATGCATAACGCAAAATATATGGCCAACTACACATATTCAATCAACATATATGGTTCATATATGTGATTGATATTAAACATGTATTGCACGTAATATATAAAGAGCAATTACACGTACTCAATCGGTGTCTAAGGTTCATATAATGACAATCTTTCCAAGTTCTTCCCAATTAAGAAATGGCCTAAAACACAACTTGTTCCTCCTATAATTAACTACACTTACTAATTATCCATGTTATGATGCAACAAAGATTTTCTATATTCAATTTAAAGTTATCAAAGGATGTCCTAAAATCGTACATCATTAGATAACCTAAAATCTTCACAATTCCTATTTCAATTATACTCATTTGTTTAAGTATATTATTTGCTATTTTCACTCTATTCAAGTTTAAACATGCTCTCTAACTCATCTTAAAGGGCTTTTATATTTCCAATAACACATGCTTACATCTATCTTTGGGGCAAAGGTTTAAGTCATTACTGTTGAGAAATGAATCGTCAATCCACAAGAAGGAATGCGCTGAAATACATAATTTGAAAACATAGAAGAAAATGTACACAGATTTTACGTGGAAACCCTAAAGCGGGAGAAAACCACGGAGACCAGAGCTTCACTATACAATGGATATACAATAACGAGATTAGAGTACACCACTCTCTACACTTAGTGTATCAGCCGCGTAGGGCTCTTGGCGTATGTTGTTATAGAACACAACTATAGTGCCGCGCACACAGACTCACATCACATTCTCACACTTCTCTATCGTTAACTACAACAGAGGATCACACACACTGTTCTCACTCCACACATGCTCTCGCAACTTGCCCTAAGTGTATTTATACTCATACCCTAAATGGGATATTTATAAATGTAACCACTGCTACAGTCATTCCTATTATTATCTAATATTAATAATAGTCGCACTAATCAATCAACTCATTCGATCGGTTGATTGGTCTTCGACTGTCTGCTCTCTTCGAATAGTCGGCTCCTCCCACTGGAGGGACATATTCCTAACAAACTCCCCTTTCACTCTTGTGGGGAGGAGTTCATTATTCATTTCCTTTGTCGACAAACTCTAAGTCGGTCCATCGGTAGGTTCTTTGTCAGCATGTCGGATCCATTGTCGCAAATATGGATCTTCACGAGGGTAAACTCTCCTTCTTCGACTTTCTCTTGCAACTAGTGATACCTTCTCTATATGTGCTTGGTACCGGGAGTGGTATGCAACATTCTTGGCTAGATGAATGACACGTTGGTTGTCACACTGAAGCAAGAAATCCGTTTGCTTAATCCCCAACTCGCTGAGAAAGTTTCTCATCCAAATCAGCTCCTTGTCGGCATCTACCGTTGCCATATACTTTGCCTTTGTGGTCGACAAGGCCACAAACTTCTGTAGTTGTGATTGCCACGACACTGCTCCCCTTGCATAGGTCATCACGTACCCTGACGTGGAAGGGTTGAGTCTACATCCCCCGATATGTCCGAGTTGGCAAACCCTTTGAGCATGGGTTTTCAAACACCATACTTAAGACACACACTCGAGGTGTCTTTTAAGTACCTGAATATCCATTTCACCACTACCCATTGTTCTCGTCCTGGATTACTCATGTATCGGCTTATTGTTCCCACAACAAATGCTATGTCTGGTCTCGTGCTGACCATAGTGTACATTAAGTTGCCGACAGCTGAGGTATATGGTACTTTCCTCCTCTCAACCTTTTCTTTCTGCCCTCTCGGGCATTGCTTTGCATTTAACTTGTAGTTAGTCGGCAACACTGAGCCGACCGGCTTTGCTTCCGACATGTTGAATCTTTCTAGGATCTTCATCATGTATTTCTCTTTTGACAACCACAACACTTTCTTAGTTCTGTCCCGAACTATGTGCATCCCTAAGATCTGTTTAGCCGGTCCAAGATCTTTCATGACAAACGATTTGCCTAGAGCTTTCTTCAAGCTTCCGATCTTCCTTGTATCTTGACCGACTATCAACATGTCATCTACATATAACAAGAGAATCAAGAAGTCAACTTTATCGTACCTTTTGACAAACACATAATTATCAGCCTGTGTTTTCTAGAACCCATGTTCCACCATGAAGGATTCGAACTTCTTGTACCATTGGCGTGGAGCTTGTTTCAACCTATACAAGCTTTTCTTCAGTCGACACACCAAATTCTCTTTCCCTTTCTCCACAAAGCCTTCGGGCTGTTGCATGTAAATTTCTTCATCCAGCTCCCCGTGCAAGAATGCCATCTTGACATCCAACTGTTCGATCTCCAGATCCATGCTGGCAACTATGCTCAAAACAGTTCTAATGGATGTCATCTTCACGATTGGAGCGACTATTTCGTCAAAGTCGACGCCCTTTTTTTGTTGGAAACCCTTCACCACAATGCGGGCTTTATACCTAGGCACATAATCGACTTCTCCAATCTTCACCTTGTAGACCCATTTGTTTCAGAGTGTTCTCTTACCTTTCGGTAATTCTACTAGGTCGTAGGTGTAGTTTTTGTGCAAGGAGTCCATCTCATCTTGCATCACGTTCAGCCATTTCTCTCTATGTTCGTTGGCAATGGCTTCATCATAGCATTTTGGCTCACCTTCATCAGTCAAGAGGATGTATTGACTGGCATATGTCGTCGGTCCTCATGGAATATGTGCTTAAGTGAGCTCCTGACCTTTAGTTCGGCAACCCATACAAAAGCAATGGTTTGGATGGGAAAGTGCAATTTGACCATCTAAGAGAGAATGGGTTTATGTTATGCACAAAATCTTAGTTTTCCTGTATTTTTTTTTCCATAAAAAATATCCTCCGTTGGTATTAACATAAAGTGGCCAAACGCAATATACAAAAAAGTCCAGTATTACAAAGAAAAATACAACATAATTAACTAGAAAACTATTGAACACTCATGCAACTATAAGAGTCTCAACAACATTGGGCTCAAGATTTTGGCCTAATCAAGACCACCCCATATAAAACAAATAGCTTCACCTACAGAAAACAGCACCTCCTCCACCGTATTGCTGCTCAATGCAAATATCGCATTCAGCGCTGCTTCCAAAAGTATATTTTCAATGCAAGTTTTCCTGTTAATTTAATTTAGGAGCTTGACATTGACTACCACATGTAGATTTGAGCATTTGATGGGGAATGGATGTTAAAGACAATATGCATTCCATTGGATACATATTTTCAATAGCAAAAAAACTTGATTCTGAAAGGAATCAAAACACCACACATTAAATATGAGCATTTGAGGAGGTAGGGATTGTAAAGACAAGAATATCTGTACCATTGAATACATGCTTTCAATAGCAGAAAAACTTTAAGATTACTCATTTTTGTGTGGCACTAAACTTCATCCTTTGTTGGAACCTTTTGTTTAAGTGTCCATGAGACGTCCCATCGAGCCTTGTTGAACATTCTACCAAGGCATTGGAGAATCAAATTTAGATTTCCAAGACTGCTTTTATTGAAAACAAAAACCAAAATGAAAGGGTAGTAACCAAACCAATGAAGCTATATTTCACTACATGGACTAGGGAGTAAAATCCAGACGCACAAGAATTACTCGGAAGTCATTAGCTTCTAGAGAATTAGAAACAAAGAAACCAATGCGCCGTTACAAACAAGGCCTTCACTGCATGGAGTTTCAGAGAATGGAATTTTGATGAATAAATATGAATGAATGTATGTGTCCTGGATTGAATTTGACAAGGGATATATGAATTGGAAAAGAGTTGAGTGGAATGTTTTGAACTCAGGATGAAGAAAATCTCTTACAATATGATGGTTATAAATGTATACATATGTGACATTTGATTGCATATTAAGATGCATTGACACCAGTAGGATCAGCATTAGCCATAATCCATGGATGAGTAAGAACAAGTTTCAAAGGAATCCTCTGTGAAGGGTCTTTTACCAGCAACTGCCCAAGTAATAAGAAGGTTAGAGAAAATTTATGCATATCTAAATGTGTATTAGGAAAATTAAAGCCACAAAAAACAACACACTGATACCTTTGTGATAAGATCCTTTGCTTGAGAAGAGATTACAGGCCTCGAAGGAAACTTGATATCTATACTCATTATCCTACAAATCCTCTTGGAGAATTACAAAACAAATCCATATGAACATAATTTAGGAACCTAACCTAAATGCATATAATTAATAGTTAATTTTTTACCTTCTGTATGTGCCAGAATGGCTTTGTGCTTCAAAGGGCGGGATTCCATACAGAAATTCAAAGCATAGAACTCCTAAACACCAGATATCTACTCCTGCATCATGCTCCTTGCTTTCCACTATAAATGAAACACAAAAACATCTTTTAACATTTAAATTTCAAAATAACATCCATAAATAAATGACATAAGAGATCCATATACATGACCCTTGTAAACAGCATCATCAATCACCTACCAATTGGGTTAAGAAAGTTTGGGGTTATTGGGTTAAGAGTTCTATGATCTGCCAGAATATAGGGAAAAAAGAAGTGGAATGAAGGAAAATACACAAGTGGATAAACAACACCTTAATAAATCCACGATAGCTATACACTAGAACTCTTGGTCTAGTTTCTAGAGTCCAGACCATAGCTATATAAACTGTGTATCAAAATATCGAGGAGATCATATCTAACCATGGAAGTATATGCTAAGCTGTTAGTGGCATATTCTACTTCTTTAAGGATTAAAATTTTATACTCCTTCTAAGCCACACTAGTTTATGCTAAGCCATCATTCTAGAAGTTCCATGCCCAAGTACTGTGAGGAGATTCAAATTGCAGATGTAAACCTTAGGATAATTGGAATTCCTAGTTCTTGGCGAACAGCCAGTGATATAGAGTGACTGTTAGATTTCATGTGGATAATATACACATACCCATCTCAGGTGCTAGATAATCCAGTGTTCCACAGAGTGTTTTTCTCTTATTGAAAGTGTGAGGAGATCATAGCTAACCATGGTAGTATATGCTAAGCTGTTAGTGGCATATTCTGCTTCTTTAAGGATTAAAATTTTATACTCCTTCTAAGCCACACTAGTTTATGCTAAGCCATCATTCTAGAAGTTCCATGCCCAAGTACTGTGAGGAGATTAAAATCGCAGATGTAAACCTTAGGATAATTGGAATTCCTAGTTCTTGACGAACTGCCAGTGATATAGAGTGACTGTTAGATTTCATGTGGATAATATACACATACCCATCTCAGGTGCTAGATAATCCAGTGTTCCACAGAATGTCTTTCTCTTATTGAAAGTGTGAACAGACCATCCAAAATCAGCAATCTTCAACTCTCCCTGACAGAAACAACCATCAAACATTAGAACACCGTAAGCTAAACTTCTCCAATTTAAATATAGACATAGAAAGTAATCTGTTTTAATAATAACTACCTTAATTCCTATCAGCAAGTTTTCTGGCTTGATGTCCCGGTGAATAACATGCTTTTGATGGCAATAGATCAGGGCCCTTGCTAGAGATGCTATGTACTGTACATAGAATATTGAAAGTAAGGTAAATATCAAAGATATCACAAAAACATGTGCAATTATCTCCACTATTTATATCTATATATATCCATTGTATATATAAATTTGTTCATGAGATTTCGTAGTATCTATTGGAGAGTTATTTTTTAAGAGCTATTAGCCAAACTGCAGAAAGGTATTAAAATCAAAGCAGATGCAGTCACAGATGATGGAAATACATTATCTTTTTTGGAGCATAAATGGCTTGTGCCTCACTTATTGAATGAAACACAGCTTGATATCTGTCTCGAGCTCATAACTGGCCGCTACAAACTCACTGGTCAAAAATCTATGTGGGATCACAATCCAAACTGTGTGGCATATGCAAAAGTCGTTGGTTTTGTGGAAATGGCCAACCAAAGGAGTTCGGAAGAGTTCACTGGTCTTAAGAATTTCCTATTTCTTTGATGATGTCTACTTGAGATCTGTTAGTCTTAAGATTTCCCAAAGTTGTGGACAAGCAGATGAAATATTTTCATATATACTCTGGACTTATTCGTTGCCTATCAGTATGTTGGTACACTCAAGGAAAATCACTTCAGCACTTGTGGACAAGCTAATGAGACCCTTATGTGTGATACTTTTCTTGCAGCAAGTTACCAACAGTCTTCAGTTACAGATCCCCACTCATAAATTCCGAAATTTATTTTGGTTCTTTGGCATTTTATTACAAGACCTTAAGCCTGTCATCATCTTTCTGGCATGGGTCTGACATAAGTCTCCATAGACACTCTGGACTGTGGACAATGAGTAGAATACTGGGCAATCCACTTCTGACTCATATCTCATATTTAGGTTTGTCATGTCTACCATGACATGTTGTAAATATCCTTTACGGGTTTTCACCCCACTTTGAAGCCAGAATAATGTAAAGAATTGCTAAATAAAAAACGTGTATATGCGTATGTTTATGTCTGTTTACCAAAGCGTTCCTTTTACTCACAGTTGCAGCTCGTTGCTCATTGAATGTTTTTTGAATCTGGAGTTCCTTGTACAACTCTCCTCTTGCAGCATATTCAAGAATCAGATAAACTCGACTCTGTAATTGAAGTGGATAGGCTGTATAAGTATTAGCCTAAACAGAAACATGTATACATTATATGCAAACATTTGATATCTTCTGTTGGATGTGCTAATAATCTCTAGCCTCATTGACTCCATACATTCACCGATTTACGAACAGAGTTTACGATGTATGCAGGTAGGTATGCCTTTGATTACAGAATATAGGCATCCATAAAAAGGTAAATTAGATGCACATGCATAACGACGTTGTTTGAAATAACCTACAATGTTTGAATGGGTAGTGTCCTTGAAAGTTTAGACTCGAATGAGATACATACATGGAAACTCTAGTCAATTAAAAAAAAAACTTTGCTCAACAAATTTGTGGAGCTTTTTCATCATATACACGTAAACAGCTTTAAAATCAATAAATATTATGTGCATATAGGAGAATCAGATGGATATATATGCATAAATACATATAATCTCCAGGTGAAACCAGCAAATGATACATTCAAAGCTGCAATTCCTATATGTATGAAAACAAAACTCCACTCAATTATAGAGCTGCTGCTTTATAGAGATCAAGATACAGATCTGTTCCTTACCATGTTGCATATCGTAATCAAATTTGCATGACATTGCTAATAATATAAGTGCAGATGGATCTATATACGTGTATACACCCATACATACAACTGGGTCTACATACATCAATGTATACATGCTAATGATATCAATACATTTGTACATATAAATAGATACATACATAACATAAATACATTGTTTGCCAAATATTATGATACCTCATCATAGAAATATCCATATAAACGAAGAATATTGGGGTGTCTTAGATGGCTTTGGATCTCAATCTCTCGACGCAATTGATGTTCAACTTTACACTTTTGAAGCTGATGCTTGAAGAGAACCTTAAGAGCCACTATATACTTACTCTGCAACAAAAACAATGTCACATATATCCATGGATAACATCGAAAAAAGAAAGGGTTAAAGAAAGAATGCAGAAGAAGAAGAAGAAGAAGAAGAAGAAAATGATCACATATTCAGAGAAATGACTAACCTTCTTCTCTCTGGCGAGGTATACTTTTCCAAATTTTCCACTTCCGAGAGGTTTTCCTATATCAAAATCGTTTAAAGACCAGTACTTGCACCTCTCCTCCTCCTCTTCTTCTCTATATTCTCCGCCATTCTCTTTGATCTCTGGCAGAGAAACCCTAAAATCCATCATGTCTCACTATGTCACTGCGTCCTTCCTTTCGGTCTTTCCTTGAAGCGTTCTCTCTGTCTTTCTCTCTCTCTCTCTCTCTCTCTCTCTTTCTGCGTGTGCGTGCGTGTGTGTGTGTGTGTGTGTGTGTGTGTCTCTCTCTCTCTCTCTCTTATCTCAACGGTCATAACGTAATCCTTATATTTTGAATGATTTCTCTTTTTGGCAGCATTTCCATATTTGGAAACATATTTTGGGCATTGTTTCCTCCTTATGGATTTCCATCTTAACCTTGAATATTGATTTCCTACCATAATAGTATAGTTTAAGTAGAGCCATATATGTCTATCACATCCAGACAAGAATGTGTGATGTTGTTGTAAGAGATCCAAAGTTTGAGAAATATATTTTAAAGTTCAAATGTGGTAAATTTAAATGTGCTCGCACAAATCTAGAGTGTTAGCTACAACTTCTAGATTTTTCCCTTTATGAAAGAACAAACTCGACTTACCTAAAATAGTTGTTACGCTAAAGGGCGTATCCCACCTACTCTGAAGGACGAATGGAAGAAGTGGCCATTCCTCAACTTTGTTATCCAACTTACAGTCACAAGCCAAGAGAGGGCTCGAAAAGTTCTATTGTGTCAAATAGACAAACAATTTTTGGAAACAAGAGAGACACATTGTTTGCTTACTTCAATTAAGGTAAACTTCCAAGCTCTTCCATTTGGGCATTGATTTCCAAGCATGTTTATGCAAATCCTCCATGAATGTGGATAGGTTTATGGAGAATCAAAGTTATATAAATAGTAAAGGTGCCAATACTAAAATGAACTAAATATCTTTATTCAAAGCGGTGCAAGCTCAAAACATATATGCATATATTGTGATAAGCCAAGAGAAAGGTATGAGACACAATGTAGACCCTAGATGTATTGCATGTGGACAGATAGAAAGCATTTCCCATTGTCTATGGGAACGTCGCAAGGCAGTGGCTATATGGGGAAGGGCACTACGTTTGCTTTGCCATGCCTCTAGTTCGTTCACCCTCAACATGGGACATGCTTGCGGGAATTGTCTTGAGGATGATGTGGCGAAATATGATAGCACATGCAATGCTAAGTACATAGGGGAGAATGGCACGGTTCGGCTGATCACTGACAACAGGGTACCCACAACTTATGCACATAATCAAAAACTTGGAGATCTTTGGACGTTGCTTGCCCTGATTACCATATGGTGTATATGGACAACAAGTTGTACCAAGGTATTTTCAGCACACAAATGCCCTCCAGCTGAATCGATTAAGCTAATTTGACACACATTAATAACTACACTAAGAGCTCAATATGAGCGAAATGCTGGTACTAATGATGTTGTAGAATTAATGAGGCTGAATTTTTTAATGTGGTGGTGTACTACACCAATGGCTGCAACAAATGGAATGGATATACAATGGAAGTATGAAGTACCTAAATGGTTGTTCCCACCTCCCATTAGTTGAACAAGGGGCGTGAAAGAGATGGCATGTGGAATAGTGAATGTAGGTGATGTGTATGAAAGGAAGGCTAGAGACATGTGAAAGTGTAAGATAAATAAGCGAGATCTCTTATGTAGGATAGGGGCTAGTCTAGGCAAGGCCTACCCGAGAGAGTTTGTGTATATTTTAACTAATGGAGTATATTCTTTTTTGGAAAAAAAAGAAAGGTACGACACACAACATTAACATATATGTATATATTGTGATAAGCCAAGAGAAAGGTATGACACACAACATTAACATATATGCATATATTGTGATAAGCCAAAAGAAAGGTATGACACACAACATTAACATATATGCATATATTGTGATAAGCCAAGAGAAAGGTATGACACACAACATTCAACGGCTACATAAACTCTTGAATTGGCATATATTTTGGTGGCATTAAAAAGAAACATTTATGAATATTTGCAAGCAACTAGTGAAAGTGATTGTGTTTGAGGTTATAAGGAACTCAACGGTTTCGTATTGTACCAAGGATTAATGTTTTAGAATTTCCAGCTATTCATGCATGCACATCTTCCATGAATTGATCAAATAGTGGTACCAATACTTGGAATATAAATGGTTCCATCATGCATCTTTATCATAGCCTCTCTAATGATGATAATACTTCAAGTAACTCACAAGATTGCAAGTGAAAAATGACCGTCTCGGCTTGTTGAAAGATTATATAATTTGAATTTATCGACTCTTGCTAAACAAGAGTCTATGTGGATATACCTTTTACAATTCCATCATATCTACTTATTTAGCCAATAATATTTCTCAAGGTATATCCTAGATTACAACTACACTTTTCTTTGAATGCCTACAGTTTATTGAGTATATTAGACTACTAGGTACCTATCATGTGTCAATTCATTGCGTTTTCCCACCCTGTCTTGAGGTTTCCAGCATGTAGTGTATTACAAGAAATACATGGCCATGTAATTGAATCAGGAGTTGTGTCCCATATTCTTTATCATTCTAAAACTCATTAGGGCAATTGCAGTACATCAACATCGCATGGCCTTCAAGTGACATATTTCACATTTCAAGTGGCATTTAGAATGGTGCTAATTAGAATTCAGGGAGTGAAAGATGAATTGGAACTTCCCTTGCAAGCATTGCATCCTCTACTTTCAAGAAAAAAGAAATCAGAGTACAAGTTCATCAACAAAAATAACTCCTGAAAAGCATCAATATGTTGATTGTGAATGAGCTCATCAAAGACAAAAGGATGCAGAGAAGTTCAGAATGCAACATAACTTGAGCAAATGGATAATAGGAGGTATATTGACACAGTACCCATCACCCAAGAATTCCTAACTTTCAAGTGATCATCTTGTTAGTGGCAACCTCCTAGGTTGGTCCTATTGTCATTTTAATGATATACTGTTCAATTTACGACATTTATTAGTTACCTTATAGCCTTGATTTTATATCCATTAACGTATGAATAAACATTTCAAATGTTTCTGTTGTGCATCTTTTGATATTAGATATCCTAGTAAAGTAAGAAATACTAAAAAGTGGATGATCTTTAAATTTATTTTTCAATTTTCAGGCTCCAGCAACCAAGAACTATACATTAGGATATGATAGATACAATGCATTTATTACTTACACCATTTGATATTAGATCATAAGTCTAAGATAAAGCCAGAAATGCTACAACGTATTGCAATCATTTAAATTAAGATTCAATCGCCTGGAGAAAGTTTTCATTATTAAAATCAATGACCAGAACATGATTTCCACATTAAATTTAGCTGTTTTAATTGGTAAATGATGGAAAAAAAACATTGGCTATGTAGCTTTTAATAGGGTTAATTTCAAACTATATCAATCTCAAGGGGCAAGAGCCAAATGCCCATGGAGAGGAAACTTGAAAATGCATCCGTTTCTCCTGTAAATTTGTCATGGCAACAATTGCAATTATATCGAGGCGATTTCACAGCTTTCAGAGACCTGAATAAAGTCATGAGACATTAATCAATTTTAAGCTTCTGTGAAGAGGCATTTGACAACGATTGACCTATGGTAATTATATAGCAACCATGAAGAAATGGGATATCATCTTACATACATGGGAGAGGAATGATTTTGCAAAGTTCCAGTGTATTATGAATCTAAGTTCTACAGAGGATCGTAATCCAAGAGGCATCAGGATTGTAATTTTTGGAGGATAGTACATGATGCACTATCATTATTCAAAAGTGAGTTTCATATAAATGTTTAGCCCATGCTCAAATTTAACCTGTGTAAATAAATGTTAGAAGTATTTGCTTTTCTTTTATAGTATAATCATGATGGTATGTTTTATGCGGCATTTTTGACACCCTAAAGTAGAATGTGAAAAACATAGCTGTAATCTGTAGCTGCATCAGTCAATTTTAAATGTGTGAAAACAAATAGATTTTGTTTGTTTCTGCATCACTTCATTATCCACTGTAAAAAAAAAAAGGAATAGAAAATGCTGTCGAAGGCAAAACTCAACTCACCTATTTGTATCTGTTGTTATTTTGTAATCGGTTGTCCACTTTGTAGCCAAGCTCCAAAACCACCTAGCATATCTGTCAATCCTGTGAAGCCCTACATAAGAAGCACGACCAAGGAAACACACATGTTTCCAGTCCCCAAGACAATCAGATAATATAAAGCTATAAAATAACAAGACTATTAGCAGTATATCAAAAGTTGCTTACACCAGCAGCCAGGTCAGAAGTAGCCATTCTGGACCGTACGCCTGCTTGACACCCCTGAACAAATTGCAGAAACAAGCAGTTAGAGATTGTTTATTACATCCAATCTAGATTTCTTTGAAAAGAAAGCTCACCACAATGATTTCATCTTCTGGATTGAATTTCTTTCTCACCTCCTCTACAAAACTGGGATTCTTTACCATACCTGTGAGGCAACCAAGACCTTTACTACCGTATTTATGTCCCCTTCTTTCAAACATAAATAAAGACCACGCACTTCCACAGCAACGTGACACGAAAACAACTAAAAAGGGAGAGAGCTTGCACACTCCAACACCTCCCCAAAATGAACAACAAGGTTAATACATGAGCCAAACAAATGTTGAAGCTTGATCACAATAGGACTTGATTCAGCAAAAGATAAAATATTGTTGTTGGGAAATTTACAAACAACCTATGTGATCATAGGTTCGCAGCGCGGTTTGACATGCAGCCAAAAAAAAAGTTCACAACTAAAACATCATGACATTGACCAAACAAACCTTTTAAAATCCATGCTTGTATTTTAATTTTAATTTATATTTTGACATAAGTGAGTCAAATGGAATAGTTGTCAACCTCATCTAACTAAGAGGAAAACAGTGGTACACAATATCATTGTTAAACAAAGCTTCAATCATCATTGATAAAAAGAAATTTCCGCACATACACATGCACAATCAAAGAAAAATTATGCGATAAAAAGGTGTTCCAAGTAAAAGAGAAGAGACAAGCAAACTCAACTAAAAACTATGTATATAGAAAGATATTACAGGCTGGAACAGTCATGTTTTGGCACATACAACAATGTGTTGCTTCTATTCCAAAACTAGAGAAAACTAACAAATAACTATGCAGTGTTATGCACAGCTGCAAAGTAACTATGGCAAGTGTCTGGCAATTGGCTACTAAAGTTAAAGACTTTTATATGAGCAACATAACTGTGACATCTATGTACACACATTTAAAGGGGATTTATTCCACCACATCTTGGGTTAGGATACAGTATCATGATATCATCACCACATTATCAAAATCACACACAAATTAACGGTTTTCTAACATTTCTCTTCTTCACATCCAAGGTGGAGGAACAATGTTGTACTTCATTAGAATGCCTTTCAATTGTTTACAATTCAGAACATCCATGATCACATCTGTTATTATCTTCCGTACATCAATCGTCAAATTGATTGCTTTCTTCTATACGTGATCTCTAGTGAAATGATAATCAATATCAATGTGCTTTACCTATTAATGATATCCTTAATTCTTGGCTAGTGCAATAGCACTCTAACTGTCTGAGAATATAGTTAAAGAAGTTTCCCCCTCCAAATGTAGTTTAACTCAAATATGAAGATCAACTTATACGTTGGAAGGCTGCCCTTGCTTATGTTGAATGGGATAATGTAGTGACTTTGACTTCCTCTAAGAATGTCAAAAGATCCAGATAAAGGATGCTATTATACACATCAATTATTTCCTCAGTAATTGTTTTCTAAATTACCCCAATCTTGTTCTTAACATATACATCATTCTGGAATCCATCCTCCACCTTAAAGCATAGATATGCATGATCTGCTGCCAGCCCTATAGGTTGACTAGACATGATGAAATCTGTTATCTCAGGTGGAAGGGAAGGTTCTCATCAAGTTATCCACCATGCTTACACCTCCATTGTGGTTCCAACATGTCAAAGCATCTGGTCTTGACTATTGTGACAAACCATTGTATATCATTAATCCATGTGCACAACCAAAGTCTAGAAAGTGTTTGCGATATTCTGTCACTTTGCTCATTGTTAGAGATTATTTCTAATGTAAGCATGAAATAAGGAAATAAATGATAGATAGTAAAGAAAAAGAGAGAGAAAGAAGGGTGCCGATCCACTGAGCGAAGGGAGTGAGACGGACTCGAGCCTTGATTGGCGTCCCATACCACCGCCATGGCATCGAGTCGTACCCGGTACTAGCGCGCTCGTTACAAGAGTTTGTTCACCACAAGATCACAATCTCGACGTAGTCGAATGTTGTGTCTAATACTAAGCCTCATTTTATAGCCAAACCTAAGGGATCCAAGAAAGTTCACACTTGGCCCTTATGGACTGTCTCACTCCCTAGGATTAAAAGTAATTCTCCCTTTATACTCCCAATTAACACTCATACTTTATCCTCGTGTGTAGAATACTACGGTACAAACTATCACAGGACAAATGATGGTCGTGCCCATAACACTCATATATTGGGCTTGTCAATTTAGGCTACCTTCTTCTGCTACAACTTCCCTCATTTCGGAAACCTCTCCATTCTGTATCGACCTATGTTAAAGATATTTCAAATACAATAAATATAATATATTTGACTTGAGAATCTTACATGTATGGATGATGAGATTCTTTAGTCACATCTTACATCCAATTTACTTAGTTACGTTTATTTTGCTTTGCTGTGCTCAAAGATGAGACAACCTTTTAAGATGCAATCTCTTGTTTGGTCTGATAAGCCATTTTAGCCTCTTAAAGGACGTTAATATATCTTTCTTTCTTTCTTCTTGCTTGTGTCAAAGAAAGTTGTTTGTTAATCCTTAGAGCTTGACTTGAAGTTCCGTAATAGTTTTATATTCCCCCATACAAGCAAATCTTAAGAATATCATCATATAACAGTAAGTATTGTGATTCTCAATAATTGAACTGTAACTCTCTACAATTCCCTCTTTGGATTCATCTTTACATATAATGTGCATCTACACCCTTATGCACAACACACACTTTATCATGAAGCTCTTCTTCTTTGTACAGCACCGGAACTCCATATTACTGATTCTTGCCATGTGTTGTTGGGGATGGCATACTGACTCCCATCTATACCATTGTACATCAGGGAATCTACTTTCAGCACATGTGTATGGAGCATGTGTGACTACCTGGGGTAGATGAGACTCCTTTGAGCACATCTAGTTGACTCCGTGGGGTATATGGGACTTCCAGGAGCATGTGGGACTCCCTAGAGCACATGGGACTCTCAGAAGCACGTGTAGTAAAAGCAAATCATGTGGGACCCGTCGTCAGGGGGAAGGGAGAGGGGAGGGAGAGCACATAAACTGTTCAGTATCTGTTCAAAGATAAGGAATGCAAAAGTCCTTGTATCCTCGAATTGAGAATGTTTGCATTTTTATGTGGAATATGTTTATGTAGGTATCTACCCATGCATGAAACCTATAAAACAAAGTCATGCTCCACAACATATTTCCATCTTCCAAGGACATAATATAAATTCTGCAATATTAATGCAAGTTTGATTATGGACCTAATTCATTCCAGGTATCAGGGTGATAGATTCTGAGTGTCTAGAGCATGTCAATTTTGCTTCAACCATAGGTCCCATCTCTTCTGCACAGAATAGATGAGAAAACATCTTTACATTTGACTCATAAAGGCTTGGCTTTGCATCAACAATGCATTACCATTCAAGAAGGCAGCCGTCTCCCACACATTTGAGGATTCAGTGCAGTTCCACCATATGTATGTGCACCAAATTGCTGTATAGAAGTTAAACCCTTCAATTTACTTTGCTTACAGCTAAATGTTTCAAACTTCACTGCCACACACTCTTCCTCACAATCCTTTCCTTTTCCTCAAGGTGTCAATCCTAATCCCTCATTGTATGTTCTTCCAGCCATACTAAAGTGGTCCACATGTTCAAAGAAAACCATCTGCTCCAAAATGTCCTACAAGAGCTCTGATGTTTCCAGAAGGCCCTTGAAAACTGGGTTGTATGGCGGTATTTTTGTTTATAGGTTGGCAGTGACAGCTTGCATTGATCCATTTACATTCCTGGGCTAATAGAATTGGAAATATGAGGCAATTCCAGCCATAGCTGAAACACCAAATCACCTCCATAGTAACCAGGATGTGAAGAGGGCAGCAAAACTGTCAGATAAACAATTTGCTCGCAACTTCTTTGAATAAAATATTTCATCCATATCAAGAAGATTGAGTTGCACTTATTTGATTAATGGGGGTCCAAGCCTCTTGTTTTCATTTATTGGCCTCTTATGTTCGTGCCTTGCCAGATTCTTGATTCTACATTTCTTTTGAGAGATGGAGGGGGCATAAATGTGCACTCACAAATTTATAGGTTTAACATCAGCTCTTGAGTTGTCTCTTAAGATTTCGGCTCTTGAACCATCAATTCCAAAAGGCAGTAAAAATCTTAACCGAACTCCCAATTTTGCTTAATTTCACCAGTAATAAAGTTTCATATAAACCTGGAAAAATCTACTTGAGATTTTGTAGTAGTCAGTATAGCTTAATTTCACATCCAAAGAGTTAGATCACTCCCAAACCAAGACTCTGACACCTTGTTGACCCTAAAGACTGGCGCCAGCGCCACTTTCAGTAATTATAATACATGGAGTCAAAACCCTACAAACACAGCCAGGAATTTTTGCCAATTTCAGCATTAAAACCTTATATAGAGCTTCCAAAGAATTCTATGTTGAAGATGCAAGCAAAGAGCACGAATCCACAGATTTTTTCTCTGTAACATGACACTCTTCTCCGTTTAATATTGAATTTTGATTTTTCATCAAAACAGATGATTGTTCAATAAAGTCTCATGTTTCCAAGTGTAATCTCTTCAACCAAATATCATAGCCCACTTCCTTACAACTTTGTTTAAATTATGAACTGACTTTTGTCAAGGCACAATGTCACAAATGGACATACACACCTTCACTATCGTCAGAATCCAATGCTAAATGAAACAACCACATGTTGATCCCCAAGGCCTGATGGTTGTGGCTCCTCAGACTATTGGCCCTGGACCATTTAATAATGGCCAATGCAATGTTGTTTAGCCCAAATTCAAGATTTCCAAAGAGCAAGTAAAAAGAAGAGAAAAGAATCTTAAATAATATCACAAAAAAGAGCAAAAAAACACCTCCTAATGACAAATAGTGTGACAATCCAAAGAATTTGTAAGGCAGTTTAGGCTACATGTGGCAAACATCTCGCATGGACTCACCCAAAGTTGGAACTCTGCATGTACACATTAATGCTATCACGAAGAAGGTAAGCTGATTATACTTATTTGTAAGGCAGTTTAGGCTACATGCCCCACATTCATGATGTAAATAGATACATTTATATACACATATAACTACAAAAATAGATAATATATATAGAGTAGGACAGACTCCGTTGCAAGCATTGAGGCACAAACAAGCCAAAAATAATATTGGTTATTCTTGAATAACACTAGTTATTCAGTAATATTAACAAACACGTGCAGATGTGCATGTGTTTGTGTATCATTATTCAGACAAGTGAACATATGCATACTTTCTTACAGCAAAACAATCACCCAGACCTATATACATGAGCATAGATATTCTGTTTAGATGTGTTCACGCAATATAATGGCAATTAATCCCCATAAAAGCATAGTCAGTACAAACTCTATATAAGAACATATGCATACTTTCTTACAGCAAAAAAATCACCCAGACCTATATACATGAGCATAGATATTCTGTTTAGATGTGTTCACGCAATATAATGGCAATTAATCCCCATAAAAGCATAGTGAGTACAAACTCTAGGCAATTTACCTGAACCCCCTTTATTCATGTATGGAACATTGACAGCACCTTGTATGTGTCCTGTGGCAAATTCCTCCACAGTCCTATGTATCATAGAATAAAATGAAGCCTCCCAATCTTATATTTTCAGAGTAGATGACAGTTTATAGCATATATGTTCGAAAAGAAATAATCAATTAGCACCTAACATCAAGGTAACGGTGGCCTTTATTGAGCAGCTCTTGTGCAATTTCAACTGTAACAGCTTGGACTTCTGGAGATGTTGACGGGTTCTGACTCTGGGCTGATAGCATCCTGATAGTGAAGAGAAGATATACACTGACATTCTTCTTCTTGGTAATTGAAAACTTGAAATATTACAACAATGTACTATGCAGTCAGTTCTAAATGACAATTTTGATTAAATGCTTACTTTACATATACCTTCACAAGACCAGACCATTCAGTCATACAATATACAAAGTAGAAAAGAAAGTACCCGCCAAAAGATGAGAAATGGTAAGGAGAAAGGGAAGCAAAAATTGGTGATTCCTTGTAAAGAATCCCAAATTAAAACATGCACAGACATAAAATCTACGAGTGAATTTTTCTCCTCCACAATGGCCAGCTGAAGTAGTGCACGCCCATCTATGTCACTGTAACAAATATCACCTCTGTGACAGACTTGTTGAAGGATCATAATTGACCTTGTTACAAAAATCACTTCAGTGAAGGACTTGTTGAAGTATCATAATTGGCATTGTCAGAAATATCACTTCAGCACAAGAGTGATTTAAGGTTCATAAAGAACAAAGAAACTGTATTCCTGTAGCAAATTGGGTGCAATGACCCCTGTTAAAGGCTAGAAAAAGGTAAAGAGAAAAACTAGCACCCATAAAAGATAGGGCAAAAGTCCAAAGATGCACCAAAAATTTATATCAGCTAGAACATTTGTGTGTATGCTAAAGTGAAAAATCTAACACTTCGATCTCAACCAACTTTCTCCTTAATCTCATCTTTGTAAAAGACACAGATTCCACAACAAGGATAAAAATTCGTAACAAATGTAACCGTTTGATGAAGAAATACTTTATCTGCACCAAAAGAATTAGGATTTCGTATTGGAACCATCACAATTTCAGAATAGGTGGTGAAGCATTTCCATAAGGATGATACAATTTCTAGATTACATACATTGAGAAAGATAGATCACATTGGTTGAAAAGTGTAAAAAAGAGACTCTTTCAAACAACCATGGATTGATTCAATTATTTGATGTGTTATGGTTTTATGTAAGAGTTCTCTAGTGATACAAGTCTACACAAATCACAAGCCACTTTTTAATAGCCTATGAACTTTGAATGAGGTGAATGCTTTGGCTATTTCTGTTGAATGTTTAATGGATTTTGTTAGTGTAACTCAAGATCATTAGCAATCCTCATGGCCATGAACACTGCTCACTTTAGCATGATGACAAATGTACATTGCATATTCGTGATGAAAATCTTTTAGCACATATAAGCAAGAGGAATCCAGAACAATCGATTATACTTCATTTTGATGTTTGCATTCATAGTGCTGAGTGAATGCAACATCTGTGAAATTTACTTCCAGGAAACAGAAAAGAAGAAGTGAAGAGGCATGTTTTACTTCAGAAGAGAAACGGGTACCTGGTGGTGGAGAATGCGAGGGGGTGAGTAATCCGTCCAAGCTTCCCATCTCGAGACGATCGAAGAAGGAAACAAGTCCTAGTTGTAGTGGCAGCAGCAGGAGAAGGATCGCGAGAGCGTCTGAAGAGAGATGATGCAGTTGCAGAAGATGTGCATCGGTGAAGTTGAAGAGGAGGGGGCGACAAGCGTGGAAGCAGGCGACACACAGCAGCAGACTCCATAGCTGAGTAACTACTAAGAATCTCCTCCTCCCAAAGTAAGTATGTAATAGTATGAAGCATACGTACCATTCGTGTCTCCACATTCGCGAATATTCTTGACATTCGAGTATGCAAAAAATACCCTCGAAGTATGGTAAATACCATACTTTTGCACTCATTATTTTTTTATAAGGTAATGTTTTGTTTTTAGGGTAAGAAAGTTAAGGTAAGTTAAGGTAAAAGGTGCAAAACAAAACAGAAGAATATTTTAAATAACATACTCATTCGTTTTCAAACGTAGGAAAACGAATGTTTGGGCTAACGAATGCGAATATTATGTACTGATAGTAGATACATATATAAAATATAGTTTTAAGCTTCTCCAAAGGTCACATACATATATGTATGTATATATATGATATGTACATACATACTCACAAGTGTCAAGTCACATTATGTCTCTATATCTTCTTCTATGGGCCAAACTCAACAAGCTTTGGCATACTTCCAAGTTCCTCGCACTAATTTGGAGATCGGCGATGAAACGGGACCCACAACTACAGAGAAAGGAAAGCCAAATTTAGTCGTGTATATGTTTGAGGAGCTTGAAGTATAGAGCTAACAATCCTTAGTTGGTCATTCGTTGGAAAGAGAGAGTAAGAAGAAAGAGACAGAGCCTAGATGGATGTGGCTTAGTTGGTAATATTACCCAATGGAGACCAGGTGGTCATGGGTTCAACCCCTACATTCCAATAGTGGCATCTAGTGAAATAAGAGATATCTATAGAGTAATAGAGAGGTGAGAAATTTGGCTACACCTCCTGAAGCAGAAAAGGTGGGGAATGTATGTAAGTCAAATACAAGGTGGTGGCAAATATATTGCGACGTGGTTGGCATTCCCATTTTCCATTTCACGCAAAGGTATTCGTATGGAGAATCGTGATTGGTGGGCTCCCATTAGGCTCAATCTTAAAGAGAAGTGGTTACGGTCAAGTATGTGCTTCTTTTGCACCATTCCATTGGAGGATAGTACACCTAGGTTCATTAAATGCCTTACAACACATATCATTTGGAAGTACTTATCAGAGATTTGGCAGCCAATGTTGTCTGAGGCCTCAATAATGGGTTTTTGTTCAATATGTTCAAAATGGTCCAAATGATGAGTTGGAGAGATTGTTGCAATGTTTACGATATTGGGGATTGCAACACAATTGGAATATGTGTTGTGCTTTCATGTTTAATGGTAGACATGAGGTGAAAACCAATGTGAAGAAGTTGAAATGCATTATCATGAAGACTTTTTGGATGTTAGTGCACCATGGATCATTTTCTCAAGTGCATATTCAAGTTTTCTAATGGCTTTATAGGATATTCCTCTCCCTACATAGGTAGGTAGAGATGACGAATAAGTTTTACATATAATTAATATAATTGTGTGCTTTTACCGAGAGAGAGAGAGAGAGAGAGAGAGAGAGAGAGAGAGCGCTATTGGACAAGATCTCATGCCTACCATTGCAAATAGTCACTATCTCCCATGTTCAGATTCACATTAGTGTTGTGTTGTCTTTAGCAGTACGGACAAATTGTAGCCTACCCTAACTCCAACCAATAATGTCATAGCAAAAATATCTTGACAACACTCTCAAGGAGATCAATGAGCCATTAAGCAAAATGGGAATAGTTAATTGAGGGTGGAGCCATTAAGCAAAAGGAGAAGAGTTCAATTGAGGGTGGTGACAAAGGCCATGTTGGCCACTCATTAATGAGTATCTCATAGCACACAAGAAGCTCCAAAGGGAGTTTTATGGTTGCAAGGAGAGGAGGTCCACATATTTGACGACTTAAGCTCTGCATTGTGGAAGAATAAGATTTATGGTTTGGAATCCACATTTCAACCCTAGAACTCTACTCCCCATCCAATTGGACCTATCGTGATCCTCGAGCTACAATCTCCAATCCTCTTTTCAATGTTAATGTATGATTTGCTATTGGTGACGAGCAACCCATAATCTATGTTTATGTGTGATTCCGTGTTAGCTTGTGACCAACAATCCACGATCCATGCTTGATGCTTTCTGGATCCTCATTTGTGTCCAAAATAGTTAAGGGATAGAGTTGTCATTAATACATACAAGATATTGTCCAATGCATGCATCTTTAGCAACATAATATAGTTATTTTCATCGCAGTTTCGTATGAGGTGATGCCACACCTTCAAGTGGTTCAACTCTACTCGAACGACTTAATTTTAAGCTAGAGAATTTGTGTTTTGATGGTCACTCCCCTAGGCAACAAGGCCATAACATAGTGTTTTTTTGCACACTTCACTTCTTGTAACTTACTTTTGCTTCCATTTTCAACACTATCATGTACTCTTGGAGTTTTGATAATCTAGACACTATTCCTCTTCCAAACTTCAAGGCATATCTCAATCTTGATATTCTAGTGTTTGCATGGTTAGTATTGCAACATGATCCTACAAAACTTGATAGCCATTACTTCACTTGACCCAAAGCTCAAGGTTTGGTTCCAAGTACTACTAAAGCACTTCATGATACCTTTCACCACTTCCCAATGCTTATGGTTGGGATTGAACATCAACATGCTCACCACGTCCATTGTGTATGCTATGTCCAAGTTGGTACCCATAATGCCATATGTATAGCCCTCAATATCAAGTGATTAGGAAGCATTCGACACTTGTTCCTTAGTAGGATTGGACGCTAAGATATCCATAGATTACTTTCAAGGAAGTTGACATTGGCATACCCAAAGTTTTGGCATTGCTCATGTGGAAATTCTTCAATACCTTATTAATGTGCTTTCTTGAAGCAAGTGATCCATTGTTTCTCCCCATCTCAAGCAATATACATGCCAATGATATGTTTACCCCTTCTAGATCCTTCATGAAGAATGGTTGGTTCTACTACTACTTCATACCCTATATGTCATCCAAGTTTAATAGGATTAGCTTGTCGTCTCTACATTGCTTCATATTCATGTAGGGATCCTCATTGATATGATGAAATTGATACTTCATGAATGAGTCAAACTTCTAGCACCACCATCAAAGAGGACATGTTAGTCCAAATAAACTCTTCTGCTAGTTCAATTTGACAAACCGAATGGGTTTCTCACCAAATATCTCATCCTTCAGATGTACACGAAGAAATGAAGTCTTCACATTCATCTAATCAAACTCGATATCTTCCTTGGCCACGATTGTTAATAGCATCCCTTTGAGCAATTATGTGATTGAGTCATCCTTTTTTTCTTCCTTCAAAGAATGTTCAATCAAGAATGAAAACTCAAGGGTAGTTTGGGGCAACTAAGAAAACATACGGGTATTTCCAAGTTTTTTCCCACATGGCTATACATAGAGACGGTTCAACATCTTTTTGCATAAGAAAATGATAGCCTATCTAGAATTTATTTAGAAGACCCAAAGACAAGTGTGACACGTCTCTTCCTCAAACAACTTTTATTTTAGTGGGGATATAGAAAAATGTTGAGTTTTTGCAAATAAAGTATTTTCAGCTTTATTTTTTGTAGTCATGGTACAAAGTCATATTACATGGCATGTTATACAACTAACACATAAAACAAGAGTTACTAATGCATCATATGACTCAATATACGCATCGGTTAGGAGTTGTGTACGTCTTGTATTTTACTTATGCAAAGCACACATTGTGTTGTGTAAACAACTTGGAAATAATACGTGTTTCAAAACCTTGAGTGTGTTGAAATATCAATTCCCTAAACAACTTTGGGTAGCTCAACCTTTGAGGTAAATGTCAAGAAATCAAAGTGTGCAACACTCATAGTTGTGAATCGTGATAGACCTAAATGCTCACAATAAACAAAACAGACAAATCCCAAGGTGATTACTCCCCAACTAACTTCTTGCCCCACAAAATAGATATTCCTTTCCTTTGCCAAATATATGTGAAATTGTTTATTCACCGTCTCCATTACGATCATGATAATGTCTTGTCGTGGAACTTTAGAAACTTCCTTTTTCTTTTCCAGCTCACGTTGTCTTGCCTTTTTAATTAAAAGGACACGTTTCAATGCAACGTGTAACTATATTTTTCAGATCTGGTGTTCCTGTAATGGGCCATTGCCTCAAAAGGCCTTTTAGCTTCCATTATATGCAACATTTGTAAGATAGCAACACTACTAATAGTTATTTTGTCAAAACAGACACCACACACACGTTCTCTCTCTCTCTCTCTCTCAATATTTTGTTAATTTTCATTTTTTCTACAACAAGAGAACAAACTATGTTTATATATATTTGATTTTGGCCTAATAGGCTACGTTGGCCTCATAGTTGTTAAAAAACACGTATTTTACATTTCGGATATGTTTTAAAATCCTCTAGAGTATTTTACATGTATTCTACATTTTAGAACTATCATTTTAAAATATTTCACATACTCTATGTATCTGACTTATTCGAATATTTAGCAAGTATTTAACATTTCCAAACAGGACAAAAATTTAAAAACTAATTCTTATTTTCTTAAAACTTTTAGCATTTAAGAAGTATTTAACATATGTTACACATACGCTAAGTATTTTAAAAAAGGTAGAATACTCCACATACATATTCTATGCGTATAGTACAGTAAGCATTCTAGAACTATAATATGGTTAGCGTCTTTAAAAGCCTTTAATAGGCTTAAGTTTTCTCTCTCATCTTTATCTTCGTACTTAATATGATCACTACAAATGCTATGACATTGGGGCCACCCACCCCCACGACATGTTTCAACATCCAATGATGTGATTGAGATTTTTTGAAAATTTTTAAAGCGTGGAAGCAGATTATTATAAAGTTGTGACCATCATCGCACCAAGACAAATCTTCATATTCTACATAATAAAAAGTTTTTTGCTGGAATTTGTCTATGCCTTCATCGACGCAAACCTAGCATGTACACTTCCTTTTGCGTGCTCTCCTTCTTGTATATGTTTATGCCCTCTCTCTCTCTCTCACGCTCAATAGATTCTTTCAGCACAAAGTTTGAATGGTATATTGTTGTGGATTATTCACACAAGTTCAAACTCTACCAAGAATTTTAATGGTTTCTTACTAAGACTCGTAATGGCTATTTTTTCCTCATTCCAGACTTCTTTTGATTTTATAAATGTATACTTTGCATCAATGGACATTGTGTCTAATGTGTTGTTGGTGTATGATGTATTCAATTGAGACATGTTATCCTACTGATTGCTATTGCTATGCAATGACATGGTAACAACTTGTCAAAGGTGGTTGCGGTGGTTAGCTCTTTTTTGAGATAAAGACTTACCAAATTTTGAAGATGCCAAAGGTGCTCCTCACAATTTCATTGAAATTTGAAGAAATTTGTTGTGTGGATCACCTAGTCCCTCCCCAATCGTGCATATATATTTCTCTTTGTAGAAAAAGAAGTGTATTAACATATCTAAAGACACGAAATTGGCCTATGAGATCAAAACAATATACTACGTAGAATAACCATTTGTTCGCTTGTTCGAGAAATGAAAAGATTATATGTATATCGTACAGTAATAGCTCGTCCACTCATGTGAGAAACGAAAACATTATTACACAAATGAAAATGGGGTCAATTCACCATTTTGAAAAACATTGAGCGTAGTAATTAATATGGCTCAAAAGAATGTATGATGAGAAAGAATGAGACAACTCGAGATTACAAGGAGACAAATTGTGTACAAGGGACATCGGGATGGAGTATTGTACAATTGCATAGAGGAACTTATAATGTTAGGGCTCATCCAAGCCACATTCCAAGAGGTCGTGTCCGAGGAGGAACTGCTCGTAGATGGTGTAGAGCCACCTCCACCGTCGCTTGTTGAAGATATCTTTTGCCTACAAATTCATCAAACACACATAACAAAAAGTTCAACCATTAGCACAATGCCATTGATGGATCCTATCACACACACCTCCATTCCATGGAACCATGATTCATGCCATGCATGTAACTAGCACAATACTAAAGGATATTTATTTTAAGAGTATTTATCAAGGTTTAGGCATTTTCACTTGCTTTTTGATGCATAACTACATCCTTTGTAAATGATGCCTTTTTGCAACACCAATGTGTCATAACATGGGGAATTTTATGTACGAATATGTAACTATAAGTAGATGAGATAAGACGAGATTGAGATTGGGATGGTAGCACCTACGTGGAGGAGGTCGAGGTGTCGGCTGGGCAAAATGTGATGAGGTAGGAGGTGGCAGTAGCACATGTGAAAGTGGAGGTGGGGTCGTCATATGCGTAGCTATAGGCAGTGGGGCACGCGGTCTTAAAGATCTGGGAGTACGAAGAGGGCTTGCACATGTTGGGATTCGCGTAAGCCCCTGAGCAACAATACTCCGCGGTGCCGAATGCCAAGCACGCGCTTTTGCATGAAACAACCCCATTGTCTGAGTCGTCCAATACCTGGAGGCTAGACGGACACACCTTGTTGATGTCTGCGGCGCAACTCGCCACACCGCATTTGGTGCTCGTGTTGTTCGTGTTCACACTACCCATGGTAGTAGATGGGCCTACTGCCATTGGCACGTTGTACCCGTCCACCAAGCTCACATCGTAAAAGTCTTGTCCCCCCGTGGTCGAATGAAGTGTGAACTCCACCAGCGTGGCCGGGGGCTCTGCACCCACTCCATTGCACCGGAGCTTCCCATCACAATCTCCTGTGACACATGACCCGATGCCGTCGCTATTGAAGGTGCAGCCGGTACGGCCCCATAGCCGGCCCGACCACCCTGCAGGGGCGTTCACGGTCAACACTTGGCCAGGGTTGAGTGTGAAACCGCCGCTCTCCAAGAGCTGCGTGCCCACGCTCGATAACACGCCAGGCCACACCGTATACCCGCAACTGTTAGAAATCACAAATGGTGTTGTACCCGATGTCACCACACCTATACATATACATTACATATGCTTCCATCATGTAATGTATAAGACATGAAAGCTCAATACTTGCGCCGTCATCGGTTGGTCGGTTTTCATTGATTTTATTACGAATCCGAAAGCCGAATCATCCTAGTTTTATATTATTCCGATGCAAACACACTTAGGGGACACAACAATTGGGATCGGGTCGTGGAACACCCGACACATAAATTGGCAAATTGTGATCAATGGACACTTTTCGAAGTGCAATAATACTTACGGAAACTATAATCAACCTGTAAGATGAGAGCAACCAGTGTGGCAAGCATGAGGGGCACACGATCAAAGCAAGATCCGATCTGGAATGATGCACCTGATGCGCCCATGCCAGCTGGTCTCGATCCGATCGGATGCTAGACTTCCTCGGAGAACTTACGATCTAGTCGGTAGTGGGCGACACTTGGTGGAGGTCGATGGAAATGGCAGATCTGATGAGTTCAAGGTCCCATATTAGTCAATACCACCATGCTAGCAGTACTACTAGAAGGGTAAAAGAAAAAGAAGAAGATTTAAAAGTCTAATGAATTTAGGAGTCTTTCTAACAAATTAGATACAATAGGCCCACTAATTTATGAATTCACTAGTCTTTCTAACAAATTAGACACAATTGGGCCACTAATTTATGAACCCACTAGTCTTTCTAACAATTAGACACAATAGGGCCACTAACTTATGAATTCACTAGTCTTTCTAACAAATTAGAAACTAATAATTACTAGACACAAACAATAGGATCAGACCATGGTACAAATATACACACCCATGGTAATTGCTCCCCAAACACAAGGGGCCATATACATTTTATATACTTAAGGGAGTACGATGCAAAGTAAATAAACAAACTAACCTTGTTCAAATTATAATGTTGTTTGGGCTCATTATACAAACTCATTATACAAGTCCTTGTTGTTGGAGACACACCTTAAGTATCCTAACACAGAGCGAGGCTCATAAACTCATGTGTATGTGTGCCTCTGCATAACCATGTATTTATATTTATATGTATGCCCTTCAATTAAGCTTTTTAGTAGAGAATATACTTCCATCACATGATATAACTTTTAGGGTGGGTTCCAACGTATTTGATGCTCTTGGCCTACCATGACAATAATACATGCATGCATGTATCTCTCCCTATCTCTTTGAAAAGCATACAATTATATTAGTTGCATGTAATTAAAACCACCGTTACAACCATTTAACCCTTGTGATTAAGGTAGAGGGACATTCTCTAAAGTCATCAAAGAACTTGAATATGCACTAAAAGCAATTATCCTTGCATGCTCCAATGCCCAAAAGTGTCACACTATGGAATATAGGAGTTGAACGCATGACCTTTTGGACTCTACATGACACCAAAAAACTTGAATATGCACTGAAGAAAATTATCCCCACATGCACCAATGCCCAAAAGTGTCACAGTGTAGAATATACGTCCAATCGAAAGCATGACCTTTTGGTCTCTACAACACACCCTCACTAATTGAGTTGTATGTGCTCTATCTCTCTCACATAATTCTCTCTTAGTTATGATAAAATGATTATGTTAATTAGCAAAACCCTTGAACATCAAGTTTCACTGTAACCCAACTCCGCACATACTCCATGAGTCCCTTTTGGTCCCAATATATAAGGACATTTGATCGCTGAAGTTGGTAATAAAATGTACCTCCATTAATAACCAAACACAATTTCCAGTGTGAAGATGCTTCTTTTCATGGTACCCAACCAAGGCACAAAGGTTGGTGCTTAATTAAGGTAGGGTGACTTGCTTATTCCTTTAATACTATCGTATGGGAATCTATAACTGACATAGAATCTATGTGGAAATGTGTCAATTTCAATCTTGTTCTGAAGCCGCATTCTTCATTTATTTTTCCAGAAAACATATCCTTCCATTAGTTTTAAAAAGCATATCAGCTACAAAATACAAAATAGATGGAAAGGAAGTGACTATTTTTCCCCAACTTGTCTTGTGTAAGACATGCTTTCAACATGTATGAGCATGCCTTCATGTAAAGCCCTGTGATCGGCACCCACCTTGAGGAATCTCAACCCATTGAACAATTTATATGCATCTGATAAACTTCCACATGTTGCATACATATAAACTAGAGTGCTTTCGTGTTCTTTCTTTTTAATTATGAAGAGCTTGGGAAACATGTCAATCAAAGTGCATGATCTCAAACTAAAAGCATGAAGAGTTTTATGAAGAACAATTCATTTCTAAAACCTAGAAGGTTATCAATATTTTTTAAGATTGTCAACCATTGGCAAAATGTGTATAGTTAGCAAACTAGGCCAATTGAGTTATGTGCTCATATAAGTATTGGAAGAGCTCCCTCTTTGAGTTAAACCAACATGTTATGCTAAGAATGTGAGAAAATGATAACCAGGTGAAAACATTAAAGCCAATATTATGTATGTCATGAGGTTTGGTTTATAAAAAGCTTTAGATGTATATTCATCATAATACAGAGAAACCCTAAAACTTATGATTTTCATCATTAACTTTGGATTTTATTTTATTTTCTAGGTTAGTTCTTCCTAACTTCTTGTTTTAGCGAGGAGCCAAAGCTAGTGTTACGGGGGTAGTGTTTGTCATACTGAGTTCGCCAACCATTATTTATTAGTTGTGTGTTCATTGTTATCAAGGTCCACTTGTCGTCTCTAACAAGCGCCTCCACTTTCAAGGGTAAGTATATTGATAAGATTGCCAATGTGCTTTGCAGTGAAGTGGGATTAGCAAGAACATGTTGCTAATCAATGGTAAGGTTCAAGGTGAATGCATGTTTTTCTATTGCCACACTAATATTGGCCTCTTGGTCAAAACCATACAAACAAACTTTCATCTTTTTTACTTTGGTCTTGCCATTTGATTGCACCACTCATCATGACACAAATGAGCCTTATGAGGATATATATTTTAGCACTTTCTCTATGCTTAATGATGGAGCTCCTAAAAGGTGGATGTCTCCACCTTTCTAAATTGGTAATGGGTTATATAAGGTTTTTAGTCATTTTACTTTCCACACCGTATTTGACAATAACTTTCTAAATTTGACTATGTAATGGTAGTACCACAACCTTTCATTAGAATGCAAAAATCCAATGCCACCTATTGATTTAGGTTAAGAAACCAAATCATCTTCTGTAGGTTGCGTCTTCAATCATAATCAAGTACAAATGGATCTTTCAACAAGATGTTGTGGTACAAATTTATACTAATATTTTAGTTTACAAGCAAAGGTTGTTGTAAGGCTTGCCTTACCAAATTACAAAAGTTTGTTGACCTTCGATACAATAAAACTTTTGAAAACCTAAGTCAAGATTGCTTGCATACGCTACCAATTTGGAAAGGTCAATTGACTTTACAAACACTAAAAAATGTTTCAAAAGCTATCTCGAGATTCCGCCATATTAGTATATAAATGTAGGTTTTGGTTCCAATGTATGAAGACTATATCAATTAGGTTTAACTGTTGACTTTGATAATAATGCATCAAACAATGGTTTTCTTTCTCCATTGTCTTCCAAATTAGAAAATGTCATGATTGATTCTCTTATGATTTTAGCTATGAATGCTTGACTTCCTAAAACATAAAATATTTTTCTTTTTAACTAAAAAATTAAGGTTTTAAGGGGTCTCCTTGCAATGATGATTCCTCAAGTTTTGTGGATTTTTCCTTAATATAAAAAGATAGGTTTTGCATTATGGTATACCTTATTGTTTTGAACAATGTTCTTAAATATCTCGAAACTAAATCAGATTTTTAACTTGAATTTGTCTTGTCCACATCATAGTATGAAGCATATGTACCACATAATGCTTGATTTCAAAATGATCAACCTTTGTTTTGCTTGTCAAAAGGGCATTAAATTCTTTGTCTCATCAAACTTCACCATAACTTTCACACTACATGCGAAATGAACCTTCTTTTTTTCCCCCAAAAAACTCTTTCCATTAGTTATAAAATTTTACAAATGAGACGATTATGTACAAATCCCTGCAAGGACGCGATAGTTCCATCTTATGTGGATGCCCACTGACTCAAGAAAGGGAGAGGACAACCATTGTTGGATAAAGGCTATTTGTTATCTTTCAACTCCATCGGAGCCACTCTTGAGGCCATCATATTGGCTCTTTAGAGTGGCAACAATTCCACTCCATATCTCTTGCAGTAACCTTGTTGGATGCGCGGTTTGGTCGGAGAAGACCCGTCTACACCGTTGTTTCCATAGAATCCAAAGAGTTATTGGGCTAACCAATTCCAACACAACTTGAGATTTGTCATTAAGAGTTGAGTGGACATTGCTGGTGGAGAAAAAAACCTCTTGTGCTTTTATCACCAAAGTTATCCCCTCCTCCTAATTCTCGTATCTGCCAACTAGGGTCTACCATGATAGCCAACATATATTTCGCCACTTGATTGAGCCTTGCACCTGGCATAATTGCAACAAGCGGCCAACCCCCCGCCATATTCGATGGGACGTTGGGCAGTCCCACAAAGCGTGTCGTATTGATTCTACTACATTTGGGCACTCTACACAATTAGGAGAGCTAAGGTTCCCACGTTGCCATGCTCCCACCGGTAGGGACTTATGTATTAATAGCCATTGGAACGTGGTAATTCGCCTCGCGTGTTGTTGTTTCCAGATTTTCTGCCAAAACTTGGTGATAATTGTGGGAGGAACTTGAAATGTGTGCCAAACCTTCGCACTAACAGGCTCGCAGGCGGTTTGAGCAACTAGAATGTGGCGACCCAATCTAGTTGTGAATTGGAAGAAAGGGATTGGTTTGCTTCCTTGCCTTGCGTAAGGATCATGCCATGTCCATTGCAAAGGGTCCCAATTGACCTTATGTAGCCATGTGTTTTCATGAGTACATATGTGCCAATCGAGCTGTACTTTGATCGAATTAGGATCTACAATCCATTTATGACCAATATATGTGAGTACTCGAATTGTGTTATTTTGTGTTGGTGTCTTAGTGTCTCGCAATTCAGAGCCTTCAATCCTGTCTAGTGTTCCCCTACCTCTCGGGATCAGAGATTCCTCCTCCTCGTGGCCTATCCATTTCTCCATTGTCGTCCTTTGAGTAACAGTTTCCCTAATCAGTAGAGCGTTAATGATTTCCGATCTCATAGTCCATCTGCCCCCGATTCCATGGAGTATGTTGCCTTGATCTTGTAGTGGCAGTGACATAAACCATCGCCAACATTCTATACTTTTTCCTGGATTTCTACAATGTATCCCCATGACAACCCCTTACGTGATGCCGATAGTTGATTATATTCATCCTTGATACATGGGTTCCATAGGATACGTTGACTGAGCTAGGCAGGTTCGGAACTCGGTTGATCGCACTTGAGCCCTCGTCTAATGTCACACCATGCCTTCCACATGGATGCACTGAGTCTATCATCCAATTGGCGGGAGAAACTAGGTTTGAGATCCATGTTTAGAATCCATCTCGTTTGGGGTGCCCAATTGACCCCTTTTCATGGCCTAAAGTAAGTGAAACGTAACCCAGTTTCCAATAGTCATTTCCTGGTTGGAGTCCTCGCACCACAAATTTGGCAAGTAAGGCTTTTGATTGTGAAAGGGGATCAATAAGACCCAATCCCCCTCTCGACTTAGGCACTGTGAGTATAGGCCACGCCACCTTGGCGCGAGTTACATGGTCTTCCTTACCATACCAAATGTAGTTGCGAACCAGTCATTGAATCTGATGTATACTTTCCTTGGAGATTGTCCAACATAATAGACTGTACCAAGTTGTTGCGAGTAGTACCTAGTTTGCCACTACGATGCAACCCGCTAGCGATAGTTTTTCGAACTCGAATGTATCAACTTTTGTCGAATGGAATGGATAATGAGTGCAATCATAATCTCCAGCTGTATGTTGAAACCAATTTGGAAACCCAAATATTTGGTGCTTGCTCCTTGATTGATCCATTTGAAAGCAAGATGTGGGTGCCATGCCGGATGTGTTTCATGAGAAAGCCATATTGCGTAGGATTTGTGCCAATTGAGCATGGCATTAGATCTCTTGCAAAATACGGCTAACCCATTTTCTAGCGTTTGGAGGTTTTCCAAGTCCCCTTGCATGTAGACCGTTGTGTCATCTACAAATTCTATATCCAAGATGCTTTGGTGAGAATGAGGTACAATTAATGTATGAGTTCTTTGTAGCCTTTGGACATCTTTCCATTAATACCAAGGTGAATCTTTATTTTCCAAGTTCCCTTGCAAGTAGACCGTTGTGTAATCTGCAAATTCTATATCCAGGATGCTTTGGTGATAATGAGGTACGGGAAGACCACGTAGGTTGAGATGTCGCGAGTTGAGAAAGCAAGAGAGTGCTTCGGCGTATAATAGAAATAAGGATGGAGCTAGTGGGCATCCTTGTCGTACAGATCGGGATATTCGGTGTTGAGAATCAAGCTCAACTTGGTCTAGTGTGTGAACTCACCTTGAGAGTGAATAGACACTCCAACGGTCAAGAGTCACCATTATGTCACCTCTTTGTATTCTAGCATTTAGTATGTGTCATAGAATCATATTCTATGACACATAACTTATGAGCTTTCACATTCCCCGTGCTCCATGAGTCTTGTAGTTGTTATAGGTTTTAGGGTTAACATTTATGATGATTGGTGATAAGCATTGAGAGATTGATTATGACATTGATAGTGATGAAGATGGAAATGGTGATGGCGATAAGAATCATTGTGGGTGATAACATGATGTGATTGAGAAGCATTGCGGGGTGGGGGGGTGGTGCCTAGAATGGCTCCACCCCCCTCCCAAGGGAATTCAACGTTGAGGGGGAGAGAGAGAGAAAGAGAGATTGAGAGAGAAAATGATCATTCATTCCCCATAAGGGGTTAAATAGTACAAGAGGGGGTAGATACATAGGGGTGTAAGCCCCATTGAGCATTCATACTTGACACTCACTCACACCTCCTCGTATCCATCCACATGCACACACGTTGTCGTGAAGAAAACCGGCCATAGGCGGAATCAGAGAAGAAAGCGCATGAACCGGCCCTTACACGGATGGACGCGTGACTTGATGTTTTGTACCCGATTCATAAAGGGATCAGTGGGTGAAAAATACTAGGAGGCACACGTTTATAAGGGGGATTGTGCGTATCCCTGTAAAGGGGGACATGGAATAAAAGGGAGGAGGACAAGAGAAAATGGGGATCGCGTATTGGAAAGGGGAGAAGCGCTGCTGCAGAACGGAGGCCGAGCTCTATCTCCTACTCCAATCGTCGCTCTTTGCGGGTGTCGGGAGGTCGCTGCCTCTGCTTTGTGGACAACCCGTGTGCTTCCAGCAGAGTCGCTCCCTTTCCCCTTTTGTTTCTTTGAGTCGTGTGACTGTCGTCGTTGTGCATGAGTAGGGTCCCCGTGTCGGGTCCGTCGCCGCTTTGTCGGTTGTAACTGTCGGAGTTTGTAATCTCTTGTCATTATAATTAAGTGTTACGTTCTATATCTCTCTTTCTCGCTTCTACGTGTCGGTGAATCTCTCTCTCTGTCTCGGTCTCTCTCGCTCCTCAGTCCAAGACCCCCGTGGTCCCGCCCCTTTCTACACATACGTGCGTAACAACGCGACATCTTTGGTGAACCCGACGTGAAAGGGCGGCAAAGGAGTCGAAAGATGAGGGGATCGGAGCTAGTAGAGGCAATGGTGGTGGCCGTCGACCGACTGGTGAGCGCTCGTGAGGGAACGGGTACCCTCGACAGAGCCATTGAATCGATCGTCGGCTCTATAGGCCGTTTCAGAGGGAAAGACGCCACAAGTTATTTGGAGGCTTACCGGGCCGAAATGATCATGAGGGATATCCCGGTGGACAGACGGCTATCCGGATTCCCTCGGTGGTGACGCCGGGCATCCATGCGGAGGTGCTGGCCGGATGCCAAACTTGGGAAGAGTTCGAGTTGCAGCTCCTCGAGAAGTACAGGTTTGACGACTCGCTCCCGCTCTCGAGGAGGGGACTTCATGGCGTGGGTGGAAAGCCCCGGAAAAGGGAGGAACACGTTGGTGCTCCTCCAGGAGTTCGAAAAATGGTTCGCGCGGCTATCGACGCTGGACCATACGGTGCTCGAAACCAGTCGAGTACTGCTGTTTGTCAAGTCGGTGGATGCGCTCGACAGGGAAAAGGTGGGCCCCCTATTGGAAACGGACGAAGGGCTCACGATGGACTGGGCCGTGGTAAAACGGGTTTGCAGCCGTTTCGACAAACGGCGCGATTGGAGCGACGGAAGCACGTCGGGATCGGGGCCGGTCCCGGGGAGGAGGCTCGAGGAGCCGGTTTCGGTGCCGGCTGGGAGGAAGGAAGAGACCCGAATCTAGCCGGAGTCGGGGTCGGCATCGAACGACGTGGTCAGAGGCCCATCCGGAGGAGCGGCTCTGGAGGAGCTAACACAGATGGTGTGCGACCTGCAGATCGCACATGCCCGAAGAGACAGTGGTGAACAACCTCGCGACCAGAGGCCGCCGGCTGGGCAGCGGTGCATGTGGTGTGACGCGATCGGTCACATTCGGAAGGACTGCGCGGATTTCGCTGACGCGCTCAGGATCAACGTGGTGTACCTCTGGAACGGGCGGGTGCACGCAAGCGAGACCCGGAGAGCCCTGGAACTGAATACGAGGCGCGACGGAATGAAGAGGTTGATGGAAGAGGCCGCGACACGACACGTCAAAGCCGTTAACTACTCAGTGTCGGCGGGAATTCGGGTCGGGGGTGATGAGACCCGGAAGGCGAAGGACTCCGGATTCTAGCCGCTAGTGCTAGAAGGCCTCTTCGGAGTTCGACTGAGGAAGGAAGAGGCGGACCTCGCGGAACAACGAGTCCAGGAGGTCACCGGTTGGGACGATCCGGTGGAAGAGAAAACGGGCTTCGTAGAGGCCACTTGCCAGAACTACGAGGTTCTGGTGGAGGACAAACGGGCAGGAAAGGCCGGAGGGGTCGGCCCCCCGAGGTATGAGACCCGATTCAGACCGAAACCGACCGGTGCCGGCAACCCGGGCGCACCGGACGGAAAGAAGCAGGTGGGGTTTCGGTTGAGCACCGAGATCGAAAGGACCACGGACCTGCGAAAGGTCCTGGAGGAACGTTGCTGGGAACTCGACGTTCCTTATGTCCGACGCTCGGCCACAACCGAGATTCTTTTCATACACAGAAAACAGGTAATGAGACGTGACACAAAAGAAAAGAAGAGGAGAAATGGTACACAGGAGGTATACGTGGAAAACCCCAAAATAGGGGAAAAACCATGGTAGCCCACGAGCTACAAACTGTCACTATGCAGAAATATACAACAGTGAGATCACTGAGGCAATGACCTCGTGTTCTCAGATCTTCGCCACAGGCGGCGGTTGCAACAGAGGCAACGACCTCGTCTCTCTCTCTCTTTTTCCCTCTCTCTCTCTCTGTACAGTTACGCGCTCTGATTTCTTCTTGCACCAACAAGAAAGAATAACAACAAGAATGACAACCGTAACTAAAAGTTTGCCCTAAGTCATATTTATACTAATATGACTTTTCGGCTATTTACAAATGTAGCCTCGATGGGCTCCATCCGACTCTCCGCAGTCGGGTACTCCTCATCCGGTTCATACCGGGCCTACACCATCCGACTCTCCGCAGTCGGGTACTCCTCATCTGGTTCATACCGGGCCTACACCATCCGACTCTCCGAAGTCGGGTTCTCCCTATTCGGTTCATACCGTTTCGGCCTCGGCCTGTCGGCCTTGGCCGAGTTTGTTCATCGGCACTGTTCTTCTCCCTTCCCATCCGGAGGGACCTGTCTTCCAACGGAACGTATCCTCGACAGCAAAGTGGAGCTGTCATTGCGGGAGGTGTTGGGAATCGCCAAGAGGGAGTTCCACGACTCTATCGTAGACTTGGTGAAGCGTAAGAGGCTCTCGACAGAGCCGGAACCGGAGAAGCCAGTGGAAGTGCGGACCACGCACCTGGAAGACGGAGCCTTGGAAGATGAACTGGCGGGAAGCCACTACACGAAGCCGCATTGGGCCAAGGCGACTACGGAAACCCCTGTAAGGATCGGCAACGTTCTGGAACCGGTGGTGGCGTTGGTAGACCATGGATCCGAAATCAACCTGATGTCCATGGATTTCTACAATAAGGGTAAATGGACGATCAACACCAAGCATGGCTGGAAGATACGAGCAACGACGCGCGCCACGGAAGAACTACATGGGGCCTGTCCGAACGTACGGGTGAAAATCAACGATGTCGAGATCGACCAACACTTCTTCGTGCAGGAGACGTCCTCGCATCCGGTTATACTAGTAGAGCCATATATCACGGCAGCACGGATGGAGACCAAGGTGCTGGACAACGGTTCAACCTATGCAAGAGTCAAAAGCCAGGATGGGCGTCACTCGGTCCAGTTCCTAACGGTGCGACCAAATCACGAGCGTAACCGCGAGGCCCTCGGCAACGAAACCCGAGGGGATTTTTAAAGAGGGCTATCAAGGCGTGGGGCCGCGATAGTCCGGACTCCCGGGAACAACCCCACAAATGTACAGTACGGAAGAAGACTTGTACCATGGGTAGGAAGTTTTGGTTCTCCGACAATGGAGGTTGTAGTATGACCGGCGTCAGCGGCCGGGAGAGGAAGCGAGCGGAGGAGCGGCTTAGGGGATGCGGAGTCCTCTTCCCCGACGAGGACATTAGCGGTGCCGTGGAGGCGGTCTCTTTTGACGACACCTTGGGCGAACTACGAAAGGTGATCGGTGAAGACCTTAGGGAAGACTGGACCGTTCCGGTAGGGTCGATGGGAATGTACGAAGTCATCGCAGACTTCGGGGAAAGGATCGGGTCAGATCGGACGGCCTGAGTGGATACGAAATACAAGACTGTGGACCGGAAGGTGAGGCCAGTCGCGGCACCCTTGCCGGAGGGCAGCGAGGAGCGGATAAAAGGGGTCGCGTCGGACCCAAGTTTACGAAATCCGGCTGGCATAGGGCACTGGTTCACCGACATAATGCTACGGGAGCTCAAGGTCGGTGGGGGCGGCTTCCTACTCCCGGCGGAGGAGGACCGGTTTCGGAGAATGCTCGGGAAGCACGGGAAGGCTTTCGCATTCTCTCCAGAGGAGATCGGGTGCGTAGACCTGACAGTTGTCGAACCGATGGTGATCTTCACAATACCGCATGTACTGTGGAATCTCAAGCCGATTCCAGTGCCAAGAGCTAACATCCCGAAGTTGATGGAGCTCCTAAAGCAAAAGGTGGAGATGGGCATCCTCGAATTGTCGAGTGCCCCGTATTCGAATCGGTGGTTTACGGTGCCGAAGAAGAACGGCACGATGCGCTTCATCCAGGACCTACAACCGGTCAACAAGGTGACCATCCGTAATGCAAGGATCGGACCGACCATAGACGAGTTCGTGGAGGCCTTCGCTGGAAGGTCAATCTATTCTATCAGTGATCTGTATTCGGGGTACGATCAGTTCCAACTAGCCGTGGAGAGCAGAGACATTACGACGATGCAGACTCCTCTTGGCCTAGTGCAGATGTGTACCTTGCCACAAGGAGGGACGAACTCAGTGGCTCACATGGTGAACGCGATGAACAAAGTGCTCAGGGATTGTATCCCGGACATCACCATGCCGTTCTTGGACGACATCCCGATCAAGGGATGTCCGGTGGAGAAAAGGGACGAGGCAATCGGGCCGGACAGATGTCGGAATTTCGTGGCGTCCCACATCAATGACTGCGAGAAGGTGCTGCAGAGACTAGAGCGCGCGAGGCTCACCTTCTCCGGGGAAAAGTCGGCCTTCGGACAATCAGAGATCTTGGTGGTCGGACACCTGTGTGGGCCTTACGGTAGAAAACCATCTCCGGCAAAGGTAGAGGCCATCTCCGCGATGAGGAACGATTGCGGGTCGGTCACGGAGGTCCGCAGATTCTTGGGGGCATGCGCGTTCTACCACATCTGGATCCCGCACTACGCACATGTCGCGGAACCCCTCTACGGACTATTGAAAAAGGGGCATAGCTTTGAGTGGAGGACGGAGCACACAGAGTCGGTTCGGAGACTAAAGGAGGTGCTTGCGGCAGCGCCGGCTCTCCGTAAAGCGGTTTACGGCAAGGATGTTCCCATCTGCGTGACGGTGGACACCAACCCGACCGGGATCGGGTGGGTAATCAGTCAGGAGGACAAGGACGACGTACGATTCCCGATCCGGTTCGGGGCGAAGGTATTGAGCGAGCGGCTGCGAGGGTATGCCCAAGTTAAGCCCGAGCTTTGGGGTGTCGTTTCGGCAGTCAAGGCCGACAAGGATTATCTGATCGGGACGGAGGTGATCATCGAGACGGACTGCCTGTCGATACTCGGCATGGTTTTCGAATGCGCGACGCCGGACCTAGCAATGCTCCGGTGGATAGCGTACATTAAGTCCCTGAACCCGGAGATACGACACATCTCCAGAAAGGACAACGCCATGGCTGACATGCTTTCGAGAGCAAGGTTCAACGACGAAGACAACATGGTTTCGGATGACGAAGAAGTCGGCGAGGAATTTTTTGGGTCGGCTAACGTAACGACGAGGAAAGGGAACACTCCGACGCTTAACGAATTTGACGAAAGCAGGTACGACGGGGAGTGGCTCCAAATCGGGAGGTTCCTACGGACGATGACGCCGGACGCAGCATGGGCGAGAGAGGAGGCGAGCCAGATACGGAGGAGGGCGTACCGATTCTTCCTGCGGGACGGGTGCATATGGAGGCACCCAAAGAAGAGAAGCGGCATCCCACTCCGAGTAGTGGCCAAGAAAGAAGAATAGGGGAAACTACTGACGACATTCCACGAGAGCCCATGGGCCGGACACCGCGGAACGTGGGCCACGTTCGAGAAGCTGAAGGAGAAGTACTGGTGGCCGGGGCTATACCGAGACATGCATCGGTTCGTAACGACTTGCGAGAGTTGTCAGGTGCACTCCGTAGTCCGACACTGGGACGAGCTACACCCGACCTACCCGCCTACGGTCCATTTCAAGTGGATGGTGGACTTGGTGACGATGCCGATGGGGGTAGGACAGATGCGATACTTGGCGCTTGCCCGGGAGGACTTAACGAACCAGGTGGAAGGCCGTGCACTGCAAAGCAAGACAACCGCGACAGTATGCCGATTCCTGATAGAAGAAGTAGTGTGTCGGTACGGGTGCGTCGGGAGGATCGTGGCGGACCGGGGAGAGTTTGACGCCTAGCCGGTCGAACAACTCCTCAACTGGGCACGGGCCTATCGTAAAAGCGTTGGTGCGTGCATGCGAAGGGCAGGTCGGGAATTGGCCGCGGCTCCTTCCTTACGCACTATGAGCGGACCGAACTACACATAGTTCGGTAACAGGGTTTATGCCGGCAGGGCTGATGTACGGACAGAAGCCGATCATGCCGGTGGAATGGACAGTTTCTTCGTGGGCGGCGGTAGATTGGAAGGACGAAATGAGCCGGGAGGAGTTGCTGGCGGTGCGGATTCGGCAACTCGAGCGGAGGCCGAAGGACGTGATATAGGCGAAGGAAAAGCTGCGAGCGGCAAGGGAGCGGAACAAGACCCGGTTCAACCGGACGCACCGGTTACGACCAAAGAAGATCGAGGAAGGCGACTGGGTCTTGGTATACGACAGCAGCCTCGACAATCAGCACAAGGCGGTGCGAAAGTTTGCTAGGAGGTGGTTCGGGCCCTACATAGTGACGAGCGCGAACGACAACGGCACATACCACCTCGCGGAACTCGACGGGACATGGTTAGCAGTGCCGGTGTCCGGGAAACGTATCAAAGCGTTCAAAAAGCGGTTCGAAGACGAGCCGGAGCCTGCGAGCGGGAGCGACGACGACGATCAATTCGGGCCCGGCGGAGAATCGGAGAGCAACGAGTGAGGCCGGTTTTCTTCGGTATCTACCCGTCTCTGGCGCGTGGCGGTGGATGCGCGGTTTGGTGGCGGTGGATGTCGTGAAGAAAACCGGCCATAGGCGGAATCGGAGAAGAAAGCGCATGAACCGACCCTTACACGGATGGACGTGTTGTCGCGTTACTACGCGCGTGAGTGGAGAAACGAGGCGGGACCACCGGGGTCTTGAACCGAAGAGCAAGTGATAGAAGGGGAAAGAGAAAGAGAGAGACGCCCGGTCACGTATGAGCAAAGAAACACAGGGGCACGGCCTGTCAACATAGAAGATGCGAATGGACACAGAGACAGGGAGACACAAGTGTTTGTATATTAACGAATAACAAATACACAACAGAGCACGCGAGCGGTTACAACCGAACAGGCCGACGAACAGATGCCGATGCCTGTTCGTCTATGCACAAAAGGGGAAGAGGGTGGAGGTGCTGCCTGAAGCACACGGGCGTTCCTCGAAGCAGCGCGAACCTCCTGAAACCCTGCAGAGAAGAGCGATGGAGAACGAACAGTGGAGAAGCGTTCGGTTACGGTCCGACAACACTTCGTCCTCCTTAATGCGCGATCCCTTCTCCCTACGTCTCCCTCTCCTTTATAGCTTCTAGAAGGGAGCCATCTCCCTCATTTACTTCCTACCTACCGAATCGAACTACCCGGATATGCCTTTGTACTTAATTCCATATTATATACATTGAGGGCGCGCACTCGTGAAGAGCCGGTTCACGCGCGCTATGCACCGATTGCGCCAAGGGACGGTTTTCTTCATGACAACGTGACTTGATGTTTTGTACCCGATTCATAAAGGGATCGGTGGGTGAAAAATAGTAGGAGGCACACGTTTATAAGGGGGATTGTGCGTATCCCTATAAAGGGGGACAAGGAATAAAAGGGAGGAGGACAAGAGAAAACGGGGATCGTGTATTGGAAAGGGGAGAAGTGCTGCTGCAGAACGGAGGCCGAGCTCTATCTCCTACTCCAATCGTCGCTCTCTGCGGATGTCGGGAGGTCGCTGCCTTTGCTTTGTGGACAGCCTGTGTGCTTCCAGCAGAGTCGCTCCCTTTCCCCTTTTGTTTCTATGAGTCGTGCGACTGTCGTCGGTGTGCGTGAGCAGGGTCCCCGTGTCGGGTCCGTCGCCGCTTTGTCGGTTGTAACTGTCAGAGTTTGTAATCTCTTGTCATTATAATTAAGTGTTACGTTCTATATCTCTCTTTCTCGCTTCTACGTTTCAATGAATCTCTCTCTCTGTTTGTTTGTCTGTCTCTCCTCAGTCCAAGACCCCCGTGGTCCCGCTCCTTTCTACACGTACGCGTGTAACAACGCGACAACGTGTGTATGTGTTCACATACGTATAGAATCACAACTACATTTATACCCCCTACACATACACAACATCATGATAACATTCGACCCTCGCTCATCACACTTGACTCTTCGTACATCTCGTACGGGGTAACACAATATGGCACGCTCGTGGGAAAGTGCCTTGCACGTCGATCCCACATGCCTTGATGATGATATTTCTTCGACCGGAACTTCCATCGGTCCTTTCAACGATCGACTCCCTCGATCGGAGTGCTTGACTCGAACATCTCCGTCGGTCAGCGACTCTTCTGCGACACGAACATTCTCGTTCTGTCGACTTACGAACTTTGGTAACATCATTTGGGTCATCAAAAAATATTATATGTATGTGTGTTCTTCTTTGTATCTTGTGAGTCACGTGTGGATCACATCCATTTCTTTTAGCTTGATGAGTTTTTGAAATTCCGTTGGTGCCTTTCGGTTTTGAAAATTCTAGTATGTACCCTCATGTTTTTAAAAAATTTGCACATGCCCTTAGGTTTTTTCGAAATTCCTTGGATGCTTTTTATCCTTCTCTTTTTCTCCCACTCTTTTTTCTGTTTTCTATCTACTTTTCTCCTCTCTCTCTCTCTCTCTCTTGGTTCTGTTTCTTCTCATGCTTTTGTCATTCTTGCGGTTCCTTCTTAGCCGTTTGTCTCAGCTTTTAACTTTCTCTTCCTCCTCTTTCTTTCTGCTTTCGTTTCCCGCTTCTCTTTGCCTTCCTTTCTCTCCTCTCTTCATCTGCTTCTTCTTCCGTATTTGTCTTCTTCTTCCTTTCTCGTTTTTCTCCATCCTCTGTTCTATGCCTTCTCTTCCTTCTCTTCTATACTCTGCACTTTCTTCTTTGTGTGTTCTTGTTCCTTCTCTGTTTCTGGCGATCCAGCAGTCTGGGTGTTTGGTTGTTCGTTCTTTCTCTCATTCCAAGGTCTCTTCGTCACTATCTCCATTTCTTTGTCTCTATCGGTCTACCAGCCACTCATGACCGTTGGTTGTCCCCGCTCCTCTATCTGTCGCCTACACTGTCTGGCCCGTCGTTTCGGCGTCAGTTGTCCGGCCTTTCTTGCCGCATTTCAGCCACTCCGGCCATTCCGGCTGCATTTCGGCCACTTCTGTGCATTTTGGCCGCCCCGACCGCTGATGACCGCTTCCCGGTCGCCGCCCTGTTTTCAGCCACTTCTTTCGCCGTCTCTGTCCGGCACTGTCATTTGTCTTCCGGTCCATCTCCATCGCCATTCTGGCTGCGGTTCGGCTGTGTCTTTTCGGCCGCCTCTACAACCTTTTGATCATCCTTGTTATTCTGTCCGTCGCCTTGTCGCCGTCTATTCGGCCCGGTCATTGTTCGTCTGTGTCTTTTTGGTTGTCTCTCACACCACGCTTTCTGGCACATGCACTATGTGGTTAATTGCACATTTGCACATTGTCGTTTCCATTCTCGCACACTCACGTAATGTCCTCATTCTGTGACTTCCTCTCAACATTGTCATCGTTTTTGTACATCTTTGGCACCATTTCTTGGACATTTACACAAAAACAGACCAAACAAAACATACGCATATAGAGATTAATTCGTTGTAGAATTATGCGGCAGTTAATCTTCCATTTTGGACTTCTTTCGCACATTGTTGTCGCCTTTTGCACAGCATCATCGATTCCTTTTTTCTTTTTCTTTTTCTTTTTTTTTATAAATTTGTTTATATATTATTATTATTATTATTATTATTATTTATTTTTTTTGAGAGAGAAAATGATCATTCATGTTTCATTCATTCCCCATAAGGGGTTAAATAGTACAAGAGGGGGTAGATACATAGGGGTGTAAGCCCCATTGAGCATTCATACTGGACACTCACTCACACCTCCTCGTATCCATCCACATGCACACATGTGTGCATGTGTTCACATACGTATAGACTCACAACTACATTTATACCCCCTACACATACACAACATCATGATAACATTCAACCCTCGCTCATCACACTTGACTCTCCGTACATCTCGTACGGGGTAACAGTAGTTAATGAAGAGAGAGGGTGACTATATAAAGCACCGTCCTCCCACCTTGTATTTAGTTGAGTCTTTCTCCTTTGTTAATATAATCTACCTTGCGTATACTTTGTGTCTTACTCCTTGTCTCTTTCTCTCTCTCTCTCTCTCTCTCTCATACACACACACAGTTCACACCTATTCCGCTACACAAGAATCACACCCGATTCCTTACATGGTATCACAGCGATTTGGTAGCTCGATCTAGCCCATTCGCCTCATCGTGATCGTGTGTTGTGCTCTACGCCGAAGACCAAGAACTGGCTCATCGCTATCATAGCTTCGCTACATAGCTCACATTTGAAGAGAGAAGAAGAAGAAGAAGAAGAATCGACATAATGAATATTCAAATGGGGAGCACTCTCCCTACCGAGAAGTTGGATCGAAACAACTTTGCATCTTGGGAGTACAAGATGCACCAATACCTTGTCGGACAAGGCTATTGGAGCTACATTAAAGGAGAGCACGAAGACCGACCCGCCGAAGCGGCTCCCGGATACACAACATGGGAGCAAGCTGCAAGCCGCGTGATGTATTGCTTGGCGACATGTGTTCACGATCACATGCTCGGCTACATTCGAGAAGCCAAAATGCCGAAGGAAACATGGGAAAATCTACGAAAGATTTTCGCGGCGAACACAACCGCAAGAAGGCTTCAACTCCGCCAAGAGTTGAACAACATTCAACAAAGGGACATGACCATCACGACATACACCTTGAAGATTAAGGAGCTTTGTGACTCGCTCGGCTCGATAAGCGTAAGTATAGATGATGATGAGATGGTGCAAATATGCCTCGGCGGCCTCGCACCACGGTTCGGCGTGATGCGAATTGCCGTTCTAGCAAGGGAGAAATCTCCCTCCATCTTCGAGCTCCAATCAATGCTATTGGTCAAAGAAAACCACGTGCGTACAAGGAGCAACGAGTTGGAAGGCCACATGTTCTACACGCACTCGAACGGAGGAAGAGGACACGGATGAGCGAGAGGCCGATTTGGCCAAGGACAAGGCGGACTAGGTCCGACCTACGACAACAACTCCCAATTTCGACTGAAAAACGGAAGCCAACGAGGAACCTTCGCAAGAAGGGGGAGCTTCCACTCCGGCCCGAGCCGTCAAAACGCAACCGAATGCGGATATTGCGGAAAGCTCGGCCACCATGAAGAAGAGTGCCGAAAGAAGATGCGCAAAATGGCTTCCACAAGCCGACAACTCACGAATTACGCGTACAATTCCGACTACGAAGAGTATAGCGGAATGTACGGGCACAACTCCAACCGTGGTGGAATGTTCATGATGAAACATAGAGCAAACTCTATGTCAGCCTCTACCTCAACTAGTGCCTCCGGTCTGGAAGACGTATGGTTCGTCGATTCCGGTGCCTCAAACCATATGACATCGCATCAAGAATGGTTCCAAGAACTTCGAGAGCCGAACTAACCCGACTATGTCGAAACCGAAGACGACACTACGCACCCGATTCAACACATTGGCAATGTTCCGTTCGGAAAAGAAGGTAAGCAAAATTACATTAAAAATGTCTTGCATGTACCGACCATTACAAAGAATTTGGTCTCCGTCGGCCAAATTGTAGAGCAAGGGATGCAAGTTCGATTTAATCAAGGCGGTTGCTTCATCGAAAAAAAGGGCCGACTCAATGCACGTGGATGAAGAGAGGGCCGAATGTTCATTCTCGACTCGCACAAGATGAAATCGGTTATGTTCGCAAAGGGCATGAAAGCCGAGTCCGACATAGAGCTGTGGCACAAGCGAATCGGCCATATCAATCTCAACAAACTCAAAGCAATGAAATCGAAAGGAGTCATCATCGGACTCCCGACATTCAAAGAGAACGAGATTGAAGGTGTATGCGAAGCGTGCCAATTCGGCAAGCAACACCAACACCCATTCCTAAAAGAGCGGAACATGAGCAAAGGTCTACTCAACGTAGTCCATTCCGACGTATGGGGATCGGCGCAGACGGCTACATTCGGCGGATGCCGATATTACGACATTAGGCACACTTGGATCTACCCGATGCGGCAAAAGAGTGAAGTGTTCGGACATGTTAGGAAATAGGTCCCTCCAGATGGGAGTGAGGAGAACCGGATGTGGAGTACCCGGCAACGGAAGACCCGGTGAGAACTGGATGACGAGTACCTGGCAAGGAAGGCCTGGTGAGAACCGGATGACGAGTGCCCGGCAAGAGCCGGATGATGCAGGCCTGGTGAGGAGTGCTTACCGGATAAAGGGACATACTTGTAAATATGTCTCTGAGAGTCCATTGGGGCTATATTTGAAAATAGCCGAAAAGTCATATTAGTATAAATATGACTTAGGGCAAACTTAGTCTGTGTAACAAGTGTTGTTTTTGTGTAACCGTGTATAGAGAGAGAGAGAGAGAGAGAGAGAGAGAGAGACGAAGAGGATGTTTGTCTCTGTAGTAACCGCTACCTGTGGCGAAGACATTGAACAAGAGGTCGTTGCCTCTGTGTTCATCTACTGTATATTGTAACATAGTGATAGTTTGCAGTTTGTGGACTGCCGTGGTTTTTCCCGTGTTTGGGTTTTCCACGTAAACATCATGTGTACTCTTCTCTTTACTGTGTCGTGCATACATTACCCGTTTTCGGTGTTTGATCCTAGACTCGGTTGTGGCTGAGCATGGTCGAAGGAGCGTGTAGTTCCTTTTCAAAGTGGTATCAGAGCGAAATGACACAGAAAAATGGACGATTCGTTGGGAGGCATGTTCAAGCTCACCGGCTCCAACTATTCTGTGTGGAAGTCGAAGGTGAGGGACATGCTCGTGGTTTATCTTTGGTTGCCGGTTCAGTTCGGGGACAAGAGACCAAACAAAATTGACGCCACAATATGGGAGGTGATGCACATGAAGACAACGGCCTACATACGGTGCTTCATTGATATGAGTCTATACAACAACTTCAATGAAGAGAGCAAGGCTCATGAGCTCTGGGAAAAGATCGGCATCATGTTTCAGAACAAAAATGTTGTTAATCAGGTTTCGGTATTCCGGAAGCTAGTAAGACTCTGGTACCAAGATGGCTCCAGCATGGCAGAGCACATGAATGCCTTCCAGGGGCTGATACACCAGGCAACAACATTGGAAGTACCTCTCGCCGATGAGGTACTAGCGCTACTCCTGCTCGGTTCCCTCCCAGATAGCTGGGAGACGTTGGTTGTCACTTTGGGCAACACCAGGCTGGAAGGGAAACGGTTATCCCTAGCAAGAGTGAAGTCGAGCTTGCTAGATGAAGAGGCGGGTCGAAAAGATAAGGATACGAGCTCCGACTCCAAAGCGTTTCTTACCGAATCGGAACGCGGAAGACAAAGAAACCGTAGTCCCCAGTACCGGGAGAAGTCGGGGACACGATCAAAGTCAAGGGGGAGGCCTACTTGCTTCTATTGCGGCAAGTCGGGACACTTCCAGAAGAACTGTCGGCATTTCCGAAAGGACAACGAAACCGACAGTACTGATTCAAAGCGGACACCGGACCGGAAGGGAACGACGGCAATCGCGGCAAGTGAAGAAGAGTTGAAGCTCATCACTGAGGAGAGTGAGTTGAACCTTGCCGGCGACGAGACAACGTGGGTTGTCGATTCCGGAGCATCGTTCCACCTTACCCCGGACCGGAAATGCTTTTCATCCTACTCAGCCGGTGATCACGGCTGTGTCCGGATGGGGAATGAAGATACATGTCGAATTGTCGGCATAGGAGACGTGTGGTTGAATACACCAACCGGATGCAAGCTGCTGTTGAAGGATGTCCGACACGTTCCGGAGGTTTGACTGAACCTGATATCAGCCGGTCGGGCTGGATGATGAAGGCTACACGGGTAGCATCCGGAACAGTGTTATGAAGTTCAGCAAAGGGAGCTTGATTGTGGCTCGGGCCCGGAAGGTCAACACACTATACTTGATGAATGCCCGGTTATGCCCGGAAGAAGTGAACATGGCTTCTGACACTGCCGGTGAGCTGTGGCACAAGAGGCTGTGCCACATGAGTGAGAAGGGGATGAAGAGGCTTGCAGATGACAACCTCATTCCAGTGAAGAACGTGCACTTGGAGAAGTGCACTGATTGTCTAGCCGGTAAACAAAACCAGACCTCCTTCCGATCGAGGCAACTGATGAGATGTAATGCACCACTGGAGTTGGTGCATACTGATGTATGTCAAGTGGAAATGAAGTCACATGCCGGATCGCAGTACTTCGTGACGTTCATAGATGACCACAGCCGGAAGCTGTGGGCCACACCGTTGAAGACGAAGGATTAGGTGTTATCCGTCTTCAATGAGCTCCACGCAAGAGTGGAAAGAGAAACCGGCCGGAAGCTGAAGGCGGTTCGAGTAGATAACGGAGGTGAATACCGAGGGAAGTTCGAGGAGTATTGCCGCTCAAAGGGAATCCGGCTCGAATTTACCATGCCGAAGACGCTGGAACTAAACGGGTTGGCCGAGAGGATGAACCAGACCATAATGGAGAGGGTCCAGAGTATGTTGGCGCATGTAAAATTACCCAAGACGTTTTGGGCTGAGGCGCTATCGACAACGACGTATGTGATAAACAGATCACCCTCAATGCCCTTGGATGGAGACATGCCGCAGAAGATGTGGACTGGTAAGGAAGTGTCCTACTGGCATCTGAAGGTGTTCGGGTGTCTCATGTACGTGCATGTGGCTAAGGACTAGAGAGGAAAGTTGGATCGAAAGACCCGGCCATGCATATTCCTCGGTTACGGCGATGATGAGTTTGGCTACCGAGTGTGGGACCTGGTCGACAAGAAGGTATTCTGGAGTCGAGATATTATCTTCATGGAGAACAAGACTCTTGCCGACTGGGAGTTGGAGATGAAGATAATGAACTCCGATGAGATTCGGACCCACCTAGTTAAGAGCCGGTTGACACTCAGGAACCAGCTGGTTACGGTGAGGATACCAAACCGACAGACGAAGAAGTAGAGGAAGCTGAAACCGGAACCGGCCAAGACCCCGAATCGGATTCGGATGAAGAACAGATAGAGGAGCCGGTTGCCGAAAGCCAAAGACGCAGATATCCTCTCAGAGAGAGAAGGGCCCCCCGGAGATTTCCGAATGCAGAGCATGTGCTGCTAACCAATAAGGGGGAGCCAAAAAGCTTCGAGGAAGCTAAAAGTGACACCCACAACCGCAAATGGTTAAGTGCCATGCAGGATGAGATGGATTCCCTGCATGAGAACCATACGTACGAATTGGTGGAGTTGCCGAAAGGAAAGCGGGCACTCTGAAATAAGTGGGTTTACAAGTTGAAACCGGGCACTCTGAAATAAGTGGGTTTACAAGTTGAAACCGGGAGATGCCGGCAACCCCCCGAGATACAAAGCCAGGATCGTGGTGAAGGGGTTCCAACAGAAGAAGGGCGTGGACTTCGATGAGATATTTGCCCCGGTAGTAAAGATGACCTCCATCCGGACGGTGCTGAGTATAGCGGCAAGCATGGATCTCGAGGCAGAGTAGCTGGACGTGAAGACGACATTCCTTCATAGTGACCTTGAAGAGGAGATCTACATGCAGCAACCGGAAGGATTCGTGTAGAAAGGGAAGGAGCACCTGGTTTGCCGGTTGAAGAAGAGCCTTTACGGACTGAAGCAGGCTCCCTGACAATGGTACTGAAAGTTCGACTCCTTCATGACCGATCAAGGGTACCACAAGACGTAGGCCGATCACTGCGTGTTTGTGAAGAAGTTCGAAGGAGGCAACTTCCTAATACTCCTTCTGTACGTGGACGACATGTTGATCGTCAGACGGGACCAAGCCAAAATACGGATGTTGAAGAAGGCTCTCAATCGAACTTTCGCAATGAAAGACTTGGGTTCGGCAAGACAGATGTTGGGGATGCATATCATCCGAGGCCGGTCGAAGAAGCAATTGTGGTTGTCACAGGAGAAATACATGACAAAGGTGCTTCAGCGGTTCAACATGTTAGACGCGAAACCGGTCGAATCGACACTTCCGGCAAACTGCAGATTATCCGATAAGCAAAGCCCGAAGACAAAAGCAGAGAAGACGGATATGATGAAGGTGCCATATGCCTCTATCGTCGGGAGCTTAATGTACGCAATGGTGTCTACTCGGCCAGATATTGGATACACAATCGGAGTGGTGAGCCGGTTTATGAGCAATCCCGGCAAGGAGCACTAGAACGTGGTCAAATGGATACTCCGGTACTTGAAGGGCACTTCGAATATGTGTCTCCGATTCGGCTCCGGTAAACCTCAACTTGACGGTTTTACCGATTTGGACATGTCGGCTGATGTGGATACCAGCCGATCTACATCCGGGTATGTAATGACATATGCAGGGGGAGCTGTTTCGTGATAGTCGAGGCTGTAGAAGATGGTTGCGTTGTCAACCGCGGAGGCGGAGTACATGGCGGCTGTGGAAGCCGGCAAGGAAATATTATGGATGAAGGACTTCATCGAAGAGCTCGATATCCGGCAAGATGAATACCGGCTCTATTACAACAGTCAAAGTGCCATCCACATTGACAAAAACGCAGCGTACCATTCCAGGATGAAGCACATCCAGCGTAGGTATCATTGGATCCAGGAGTGAGTAGAAGATCGGGAGTTCGCGCTGACAGAGATCCACATGGCTGAGAACGGGTCAAATATGCTGACTAAAGTACTAATACCCGACAAGCTAGATGCATGTCGGAAGCGGATCGGAGTAGTAAGACATCCCATGCTGGAGTGAAGGGGGAGTTTGTTAGGAAACAGGTCCCTTTGGATGGGAGTGAGGAGAACCGGATGTGGCATACTCGACAATGGAAGACCCGGTGAGAACCGAATGTGGAGTACCCGGCAACGGAAGACCCGGTGAGAACCGGATGACGAGTACCCGGCAAGGAAGGCCCGGTGAGAACCGGATGACGAGTGGCCGGCAAGAGCCGGATGATGCAAGCCCGGTGAGGAGTGCTCACCGGATGAAGGGACATACTCGTAAATATGTCTCTGAGAGTTCATTGGGGCTATATTTGTAAATAGCTGAAAAGTCATATTAGTATAAATATGACTTAGGGCAAACTTGGTCTGTGTAACAAGTGTTGTTTTTGTGTAACCGTGTATAGAGAGAGAGAGAGAGAGAGAGAGAGAGAGAGACGAAGAGGACGTTTGTCTCTGTAGTAACCGCCACCTGTGGCGAAGATAGTGAACAAGAGGTCGTTGCCTCTGTGTTCATCTACTGTATATTGTAACATAGTGATAGTTTGCAGTTTGTGGACTGCCGTGGTTTTTCCCGTGTTTGGGTTTTCTACGTAAACATCCTGTGTACTCTTCTCTTTACTGTGTCGTGCATACATTACCCGTTTTCTGTGTTTGATCCTAGACTCGGTTGTGGCCGAGCGTTGTCGAAGGAGCGTGTAGTTCCTTTTCAGGACACTTCCAAAATTTCAAGAATGAAGTTGAGAAAGCCACGGGCCGACATGTACGATGCCTCCGATCGGATGGCGGCAAGGAGTATTTCTCGGATGATTTCACGGCGTATCTCCAAAAGGAAGGAATTCAGCAAGAATTCACTTGCCGACACACTCCGCAACAAAACGGAGTAGCCGAGCGCAACGAGAAGCGTCAAAAGCTTGACCCGAAGTCAGAGAAATATATCCTTGTAGGATACTCATTGGAGCAAAAGGGGTACAAGTTCTACAACCCCTCAACTCGAAAATCTCGAGTAAGTCGAGACGTCGTTTTTCACGAGTCCGCATCCTGGTACGCACCAGAGACAACCTCGACTCTGACTCCGCTCGACCCGGAATCCGCCGAACAAGAGATAGAGGATGAAGATCGCCTTACGCACATGTTCGAAGACAGTTCGATCACGACCCAAATGAGCGGACCACAAGAGCCTTTGAGCGATCAAAGCACATCACAGCCTAGCCCAAAGATGGACAAAGGCAAGGCAAAAATGGTGGAAAACGAAGACGATCAGTTCGACGACAGTGAGTTCGGCGGCTTCGATGTACCAATCGGAGCTAAGAAAGCCCTCATCTTTGCAAATGAAAAGCTCCGCCGATCCACTCGTGAAAAGATCCCTGTAAACCGATTCAGCTACAACGATTATATGGCGTACCATTACGCCTTTATGATGAAGGTAGCAACAGTACGGTAGCCGGAAACCTTTTCCGCGGCCGCGAAGGACCCGCGATGGATCGAAGCAATGAATGAGGAGATGCGTGCACTACGCACGAACGAGACATGGGATCTCGTTCCCCACTCACCGCACAAGAAGGCGATCGGTTGCAGATGGATCGACAAGGTGAAGTATAACGCCGATGGCTCCGTAAACCGCTACAAAGCTTGACTCATAGCAAAAGGATACGCTCAGACGCATGGCGTCGACTACGAAGAGACCTTTGCCCCGATGGCAAAGATGACGACGGTACGGACCGTAATTGCGCTTGCCGCGGCGAAAGGATGGCACCTCCATCAAATGGACGTCAAGAACGCCTTTCTACAAGGCGAATTAGAAGAGGAGGTGTACATGATACAACCACCCGGTTTCAACTCGAGCACCCATCCGAAAGCTGTATGCTGACTCAAGAAGCCACTCTACAGCCTCAAGCAAGCACCTCGTGCTTGGCACTCAAAGATAACGCAATATCTTCATCAAATCAGCTTCCGTATGTCAAAATCGGACAACTCCCTCTACATACGAAACGATTCCCCAAGTCCGATCGTCATCATCTTATATGTGCATGACCTAGTCATTGGAGGTGAGCATCTCATCAAAATCAATAAGGTCAAATCCCTCCTTTCCGACAAGTTCGAGATGACGGACATGAAGGAGCTCCACTACTTCCTCGGCATCGAGGTAATTCGGACTCCGGCCGGAATCATGATCTCTCAATGGCACTACATCCTCAACTTGTTATACAAGTTCGGTATGGCTGACTGCAAATCCGTGGCAACCTCACTCGATCGCAACCTCAAACTAGATGCGAACTCCGGCACCCAAGCGTGTGAGCCGACTCAGTATCGGCAACTCATCGGGAGTCTCATCTACCTCACGATCACTCGACCCGATCTCAGTTATCCGGTTGGTCTCCTTAGTCAATTCATGCAAACACCGCGCGATCCTCACTTGGATTGCGCTAAGCGAGTTCTACGATACATGAGCGGCACAATGGATTACGGTATCCTCTACAAGATCGCGATGCCAATACGACTCAAGATGTACATAGACGCCGATTGGGCCGGCTACAAAGCCGATAGAAGATCAACCTCTAGATTTATTTTCTCCCTTGGCAACGCAGCAATATCCTAGAGTAGCAAGAAGCAGCCTACCATCGCTCTTTCGATTACGGAGGCGCAATACAGGGGCGCAACCATAGCTGCATGTGAAGCCGTATGGCTTAAGAGGATTTTGAAGGATCTGGGCATTCCCATCAAGGATCCAACTCCCCTTTACTGCAACAACATGACCAGTATTTATTTGGCTCGGAACCCAGTGTTCCACGCGCGGACAAAGCACATTGAAGTGCACTATCACTTCATCCAAGAGCGCGTTCTAGCTGGCGATGTCGACCTACAACACATTAGCACCAATCTTCAAATGGCCAACATCTTCACTAAAGCCTTAGGAGCCGACAAGCTATGGCAATTCATGACCGATCTCGAATTGATGATCCCTGACCTGCCAAGCTTGAGGGGGAGTACTGAAGATGCTACGCAATAACGTGTGGATTCCGCAAACCGCGCACACTACGCAATAATGCGTGGATTATGCAACCGCGAAATGAAGCCGCAAAGAGCCGATCTACCGCGCAAAGCCGTGAAGAAAGACGCAAGCCGAAGCACAAACTTCGCAACTACGCACAACGCAAGCTGGAGCACGGATCTCGCAACTCCGCATAAATGCGAGTCGACGCGGATTTCGGATACCATCTAAAACTGACCCGACTTGAGCTTGAGGGGGCGTGTTGAGAATCAAGCTCAACTTGGTCTAGTGTGTGAACTCACCTTGAGAGTGAATAGACACTCCAACGGTCAAGAGTCACCATTATGTCACCTCTTTGTATTCTAGCATTTAGTATGAGTCATAGAATCATATTCTATGACACATAACTTATGAGCTTTCACATTCCCCATGCTCCATGAGTCTTGTAGTTAATGAAGAGAGAGGGTGACTATATAAAGCACCCTCCTCCCACCTTGTATTTAGTTGAGTCTTTCTCCTTTGTTAATATAATCTACCTTGCGTATACTCTGTGTCTTACTCCTTGTCTCTCTCTCTCTCTCTCTCTCTCTCTCTCTCTCTCTCTCTCTCTCTCTCTCATACACACACAGTTCACACCTATTCCGCTACTATTGTCGTTCCTATAAAGTTCTGCAATGTGAAATGACCCTTTCTTCCAAAGGATGGAATATTGCATACATCTTATTTTGATATTTAAAGATACATGGATATGAAATGTTGCGCATGTACTATGAGTCCAAGTAACAAAGGCTACAAGAAACCATTGATCTAGGTCTGAAAGGTTACATACATACTTGGTAGCCATGTAAGAAATGGTGAAGCACGGTGTCGAAGTATTCCTCGCGGATGCGTGGAATGAGGCGGGACCTCGGGGGTCTTGTCCCGAAGAGCAAGAGAGAAAGGAGAAGGAGAGAGGTCCACTAGGTGCGAGCGTAGATCCACAGGGACACGGCCCTTCGACACGAAGACGCGAGCGGGAAACCGACACAGAGAGACACGAAGGAATGTATGTGAATATTAACAGAGACAAACAACAAAAACACAAAGTCGGTTACAACCGAACAGGTCGGCGAACAGATGCCGATGCCTGTTCGTAAACGCACAGAAAGAAAGAAGTAGGTTGGAGGTGTTGTCGGAAGCACTCGGGCATTCCTTAGAGCAGCGCGAGCCTCCCGAAACCTGCACAGAAAGAAGCTATGGAGTTTGGAAGAGAGAGAAGCCTTCGGCCCACAATCCGACAACACTTCGTCCTCTCTTATTTCGCGATCCCCTCCCCCTTCTCGTCTCCCTCCTTTTATAGGCAAGGAAGGAGTCGTTTCCCCTTTACTTCCTACCCACTAAATCTACCTACCTAGGATCTCCTTTATGTACAATATAAGGCGTACGGGCATGAAGAGCTGGTTCCTACGCTCCGGTGCACCGATTCCGCTTGTGGACAGTTTTCTTCACGACATCCGCCCCCACCTAACCGCGCATCCACCGGCATGCGCCAAATTGAGTTGGGACGGAGAAAACCGGTCCAGCCTTTATTCCCCGCTCGTCAGTTCTTCTTCGGTTTCGGATCGTTCGTCGTCCCGGTCCAGGTCAACCAGATCCGGCTCGTCGTCGTGACGCTTCTTGAACGCTTTGATCCGCTTCCCAGCTATCGGTATCGCCATTCTCGTACCGTCGAGTTCCGCCAGATGGTACGTCTTGTTGTCGTTGGTGCTTTGTACCACGTAAGGCCCGAACCACCTTCTTGCGAACTTCCGTGTCGCTCGGTGCTGGTTGTCGAGGCTGCTGTCGTAGACTAGCACCCAGTCGCCTTCCTCGATCTTCTTCGGTCGGAGCCGGTGCGTCCGGTCGAACCGGGCTTTGTTCCTCGTCCTTGCCACCCGAAGCTTTTCCGCAGCCTGCTCCACGTCCTCCGGTCTTCGCTCGAGCTGTCGTATGCGTGCCGTCAACAGTTCCTCCCGGCTCATCTCGTCTCTCCAGTCCACGGTTGCCCAGGAGGAGATCGTACGTTCCATCGGCATGATCGGCTTCTGCCCAAACATGAGCTCTGTCGGCATGAATCCGGTTACCGAACTGTGCGTAGTTCGGTCCGCCCACAACGCGTAAGGCAACAGCCGCGGCCAGTTCCCGACTTGACCTCCGCATGCCCGAACTAACGCCTTGACGATCGGTCCGTGTCCGCGCTCCACCTTCCCATTCGCCTCCGGATTGTATGCAGTGGTGAGCGAGAGCTTGACTCCTAGCCGGTCGAACAACTCCTCGGCCTCTTCGGCGTCCAACTCCCCGCGATCAGCCACTATCTTCCCGACGCACCTGTACCGCATATCACGTCCTCAATCAGGAACCGACATACGGCCGCGGTCGTTTTGTTTTGAAGGGCTCGGCCTTCTACCTGGTTCGTCAGATCTTCCCGAGCCAGGACCAGGTACCGCATCTGTCCTACTCCCATCGGCATCGTCACGAGATCTACCATCCATTTGAAGTGGATGGTCAGAGGGTACGTAGGGTGAAGCTCGTCCCGATGTCAGACTACGGAGTGCATCAGACAGCTCTCGCAAGTTGTCACGAACCGATGCACATCCCGGTACAGTCCCGGCCACCAGTACTTCCCCTTTATCTTCTCGAACGTGGCCCACGTTCCACGGTGTCCAGCCCAAGGGCTGTCGTGGTAGGCCTTCAGCAGCTCCTCCTGTTCTTCCTTCATCGCCACCACCCGGAGCGGGACGCCGTTCCTTTTCTTCGGGTGCTTCCATAAGTATCCGTCCCGGAGAAAGAATCGGTATGCTTTCTTCCGGATCCGGCTGGTCTCGTCCCTCGTCCATGACGCATCCGGCGTCATGGTCCTTAAGAACCCACCGATCTGTAGCCACTCGCCGTCGTACTTGCTCTCGTCGAAGCCGTTAAGCGCCGGAGTGCTCGTCCCATCGGTCGTCACGTACGCTGCCTCGAAGAAGTCCACGCCGACTTCTTCGTCCTCCGAAACCATGCCGCCCTCGTCATCAAACCTCGCCCTCGAAAGCATGTCGACCATGGCATTGTCCTTTCCAGAAATGTGTCGTATTTCCGGGTCCAGGGACTTGATGTACGCTATCCACCTGAGCATCGCCAGGTCCGGTGTCGCGCATCCAGAAACCATGCCGAGAATTGGCAGGCAATCCGTCTCGATAACCACTTCTGTCCCGATCAGGTAGTCTTTGTCGGCCTTTACTGCCGAGACGATACCCCAGAGTTCGCGTTTAACATGGGCGTACCCTCGTTGTCGCTCACTGAGGACCTTCGCGCCGAATCGGATCGGGAACCGAATGCCGTCCTTGTCTTCTTGGTTGACGACCCATCCGATCCCGGTCGGGCTCGTATCCACCGTTATGTATACCGGGGTACCCTTCTCGTAGATAGCCTTCCGGAGCGCCAGTGCTGCCGCAAGAGCTTCCTTCAGCTTCCGGACCGACTCCGTGTGCTCGTCTCGCCACTCGAATTTTCGTCCCTTCTTCATCAACCCGTATAGCGGCTCCACAACGTGGGCGTAATGCGGGATCCATATGTGGTAGAACGCGCACGCCCCCAGGAACCTCCGAACTTCCGTAACCGAGCTACAGTCGGTCTTCATCGCGGAGATGGCTCCTACCTTTGCCAGAGACGGCTTCCGGCCATATGGTCCACATAGGTGTCCGACCACCAGGATTTCTGATTGCCCAAAGGCCGATTTCTCCCCGGAGAAGGTGAGCCTCGCATCCTCTAGCCTTTGTAGCACCTTCTCGCAGTCGTCGATGTGTGTTGCCACGAATCGCCGGCATCCGTCCGGCCCGACTGTCTCGTCCTTTTCTTCCATCGGGCACCCCTTAATCGGGATGTCGTCCAGAAATGGCATGATGATGTCCGGGATGCAATCCCTCAGTACCTTGTTCATTGCATTCACCATGTGGGCCACCGAGTTAGTCCCTCCTTGTGGTAGGGTACACATTCGCACTAGGCCGAGGGGAGTTCGCATCGTCGTAATGTCTCTGCTCTCCACGGCTAGCTGGAACTGGTCGTACCCTGAGTACAGATCACCGACCGAGTAAATCGACCTTCCGGCGAAGGCCTCCGCGAACTCGTCTATGGTCGGTCTGATTCCTGCGTTCCGAATGGTCACTCTGTTGACCGGCTGCAGGTCTTGAATGAAGCGCAATGTTCCGTTTTTCTTCAGTATGGTAAACCATTGGTTCGAGTATGGGGCACTCGACGGTTCAAGAATGCCCATATCTACTTTCTGCCTCAATAGCTCCATCAACTTCGGGATGTGGGCTCTCGGTACCGGAATCGGCTTGAGATTCCACGGCACATGCGGTACCGTGAATATCACCATCGGCTCCACGATCGTCGGGTCTACACACCCCATCTCTTCCGGTGAGAATGCGAAGGCTTTCCCGTGCCTTCCGAGCATCCTCCGAAACCGGTCTTCCTCCACCGGCAGTAGGAACCCGCCCCCACCGATTTTGAGCTCCCGGAGCGTCCCATCGGTGAAGGTGTGTCCTATGCAGGCCGGATCTCGTAAACTGGGGTCCGACGCAACCCCTCTGATCCGGGACTCGCTGCCCTCCGGTAAGGGTGCCGCGACTGGCCTTACCTTCCGATCCACAGTCTTGTACTTTGTGCTAACTCGGGCCGTCCGATCCGACCCGAGCCCCCGACTGAAGTTCGCGATGACTTCGTACATCTCTTCGGAACATACCGGTATCGTCCGGTCTTCGTTAAGGTCTTCTCCGGCTACCTTCCTCAGCATCCCCAAGGTGTCGTCGAAGGAGACCGCCTCCACGGCTCCGCTGATTTCCTCGTCTGGGCCGAGAACTCCGCACGCTCGAAGTCGCACTTCCGCCCTTGTCTTTTCTCGGCCAACGATGCCGACTATCATACACCCTCTGTTGTTGGAGAAGCAAAATTTCCTACCTATCGTACAGGGTTCCTTCGGTTTCGGTTCTATCGTACAGTCTGTTGGAAGACAGGTCCCTCCGGATGGGAAACGGTATGAACCGAATAGGGAGAACCCGACTTCGGAGAGTCGGATGGTGTAGGCCCGGTATGAACCGGATGAGGAGTACCCGACTGCGGAGAGTCGGATGGTGTAGGCCCGGTATGAACCGGATGAGGAGTACCCGACTGCGGAGAGTCGGATGGAGCCCATCGAGGCTACATTTGTAAATAGCCGAAAAGTCATATTAGTATAAATATGACTTAGGGCAAACTTTTAGTTACGGTTGTCATTCTTGTTGTTATTCTTTCTTGTTGGTGCAAGAAGAAATCAGAGCGCGTAACTGTACAGAGAGAGAGAGAGGGAAAAAGAGAGAGAGAGACGAGGTCGTTGCCTCTGTTGCAACCGCCGCCTGTGGCGAAGATCTGAGAACACGAGGTCGTTGCCTCAGTGATCTCACTGTTGTATATTTCTGCATAGTGACAGTTTGCAGCTCGTGGGCTGCCGTGGTTTTTCCCCTATTTTGGGGTTTTCCACGTATACCTCCTATGTACCATTTCTCCTCTTCTTTTCTTTTGTGTCGCGTCTCATTACCTGTTTCCTGTGTATGAAAAGAATCTCGGTTGTGGCCGAGCGTCGGACATAAGGAACGTCGAGTTCCCAGCACAGTCGTGGGGTCTTTTCCGAGTGTCTAGACTGTCTCGGCCCCACGCCTCGGCAGCCCTCTCTAAAAATCCTCCCGGTTCTCGCCACCGAGGGATTCGCGGTTACGCTCGTGGTTCGGTCGCACCGTCAGAAATTGGACCGAATGGCGCTCGTCCTGGCTTTTGACCCTCGCGTAGGCCGAACCGTTGTCCAGCACCTTGGTCTCCATTCGCGCCGTCGTGATGTATGGTTCCCCTAATATGACCGGGTGCGAGGACGTCTCCTGTACGAAGAAGTGTTGATCAATCTCGACGTCGCCAATCTTGACTCGCACGTTCGGGCAGGCCCCGTGCAGTTCCTCGGTGGCGCACGTCGCCGCTCGTATCTTCCACCCGTGCTTGGTGTTGATCAGCCACTTCCCCTTCTTATAGAAGTCCATGGACATCAGGTTTATTTCCGAACCGTGGTCCACCAATGCCACCACCGGTTCCTGAACATCTCCGATCTTTACCGGGGTCTCCGTGGTCGCTCGGGCCCAGTGCGGCCTTGAATAGTGGCTCTCCGCCCACTCATCTTCCAGCGCCATGTCGTCGATGTGCGTCGTCCGCACCTCCACCGGTCTTTCCGGTTCCGTCTCCGTCGACAGCCTCTTCCGTTTCACCAGGTCCACAATGGAGTCGTGGAACTCCTTCTTTGCGATCCCTAGCACCTCTCGCAATGACAGCTCCACTTTGCTGTCGAGAATCCGTTCTTCTAGGACCTTTCGTAGGTCCGTGGTTCTTTCTATTTCCGTCCCCAGTCGGTATCCGCCCTTCCTGGGGTTATCTTGCGAGCTGGACCCACCGGCATCGTTCCGTCGTTGCCCGAATCGGGTCTCGTACCGCTGTGAGGGCCCGGCCGCTGCGGCTTTCCCCACTCGTTTGTCTTCTACTAGAGCCTCGTAGTTCCGGCAGGCGGCTTCTACGAAGCTCGTCTTCTCCTCGACCGGGTCGCTCCACCCGGTTACTTCCCGGACCCGTCTCTCAGCGCGGTCCGCTTCATCTTTCCTCAACCGTGCACCGGCGAGGCCTTCCAGCATTGCCGACCAGAATCCGTCTTTGCTCTCCTTTCGGGCCTCGCTGCCCCCGACCCGAATGCCGGCCGACGCCGAGTAGTGGGCGGCCTCCACGTGTCGGGCCGCTGCCTCTTCCATCAGTCTCTTCATACCTCCTCGCCCATCGTTTCGGCTTAGGGCCCTTCTGGTGTCACCGGCGTGCACCCGGCCTTCCCATAGGTACACCACCCGGTTCCTCAACGCCTCTGCGAAATCGCCGCAGTCCTTCCGAATGTGGCCGACCTTGTCACACCACATGCACCTGTTCCCTGCTGCTGGTCGTCGATCACGAGCCGGTTCGCCGCCTTCCCTTCGAGTCTGGGCGATCTGGAGATCCTTTATCGCCCGCGTCAACTCCTCCAACGTTGCTCCTCCGGATGAGTGATTGACCATGCCGGTCGAAGCCGAACCGGTTTCGAGCCACTCCCGGGTTTCTTCCCTTCGCCCTTGCGGTGCCGGTTCAAGCCTCCTTGCTATGACAGAGCCCGCATCGGCCGCCCCGTTGTCAGCCCATTCCCGCCGTTTGTCGAAGCGGCCACTGACTCTCTTAACCGCAGCCCAGTCGGTCGTCATCCCGTCTTCGGTTTCTAGCAAGGAGCCGACTTGATCCTGGTCCCGCTCGTCCACCGACTTGACGAACAGTAGGACCCGGCTCGTATCCAGAACGATTCGGTCAAGCGCCGAAAGGCGCGCAAAGCGTTCTTCGAACTCCCAGAGGAGTGTTGATGCGTTTCTTCCCTTGCCGGGGGACTCCACCCATTCCATGAAGTCTCGTTTCGAAAGCCAGAGCGCGTCGTCCAGCCTGTATTTTTCTAGGAGTCGGCCTTCGAACTCCTCCCAGGTACGGCTCTCCGCCCGCACCTCGAGCACCTCCGCATGGATGCTCGGCATCGCCACTCGAGGAAACCCGGCAAGACGCCTCTCTTCCGGAATGTCCCGCATCAGCATTTCTGCCCCGTAGGACGCCAAATACTTCGTGGCATCCTTTCCGCTGAACCGGCCGATCGTACCGACGACCGCCTCAATGGCTCTGTCGAGGGCGTTGGTGCCCTCGCGTGCACTCAATATCCAATCCACGGCCGAAGCCATGGCCTCTGCAAGATCCGACCCCTTCATCTTCTGCTCTTCTGCCGCCTCCTTCACGTCGGGTTCACCAAGATGTCGAGGTATTCCTCGCGGATGCGTGGAATGAGGCGGGACCTCGGGGGTCTTGTCCCGAAGAGCAAGAGAGAAAGGAGAAGGAGAGAGGTCCACTAGGTGCGAGCGTAGATCCACAGGGACACGGCCCTTCGACACGAAGACGCGAGCAGGAAACCAACACAGAGAGACACGAAGGAATGTATGTGAATATTAACAAAGACAAACAACAAAAACACGAAGTCGGTTACAACCGAACAGGCCGGCGAACAGATGCCGATGCCTGTTCGTAAACGCACAGAAAGAAAGAAGTAGGTTGGAGGTGCTGTCGGAAGCACTCGGGCATTCCTCAGAGCAGCGCGAGCCTCCCGAAACCTGCACAGAAAGAAGCTATGGAGTTTGGAAGAGAGAGAAGCCTTCGGCCCACAATCCGACAGCACTTCGTCCTCTCTTATTTCGCGATCCCCTCCCCCTTCTCGTCTCCCTCCTTTTATAGGCAAGGAAGGAGCCGTTTCCCCTTTACTTCCTACCCACTAAATCTACCTACCTAGGATCTCCTTTATGTACAATATAAGGCGTACGGGCATGAAGAGCTGGTTCCTACGCTCCGGTGCACCGATTCCGCTTGTGGACAGTTTTCTTCACGACAACGGGTGAGGTACAAGATTATGAAAAAGAAAAGGTTAAGTTTGCATTATATACAAGAGATTAATATGTTGAGTAAGTGTCACCATGTATGACTATTAATTTAGTCCAAAATGGATGAAGGTATTTTGCATGATTAATGGTCGTATACATTGGAGGTATAAACCACCGCTCTAGGTATTTCCTCCATTGACATGAGGCATGTGTCCATGTATAACTATTATTACTAATTCTTTGGGACATATGTATGTCTATAGTAGTCCAAGGGCAGTTGAAAGGGTAAAAATCTATGCTGAAAGTTCATGTAAATCATTTTAAACATAATATAAACCATTGTTGGGAAAAAGAAAAGAAAAGGTGAAGCACAAATGAATAGCCACCTCTTAAGAAAGTGAAGTACAAAATCATGGACAATATATAATGCACATGAAAATGGAAGAAAGGATTACACCAAATTTGAAAGAAAGTTTGGTATTGTAATGGCCATCAACCCTTAATATGCACAACGACTAACTAGATTCTCCAACTTTTACATGTAATTACAAATAGAAATGTTCCTCATCTTAACATTATTCTGCATTGTTCCGTCATTAGATCATTGACAATACATATATAATATTATGACATGTCACCACCTCATACATGCTAATTCATGATCACCAAGTGTCATGCTTGATGGAAGTATATTACCACCTAGTTACAACACAAGTATGATGAATCCTTTCTCAAACCAAAAAAAACAGCTACCACATTCTACTTAAAACCCAATAGCTCTCTGGAACGTGCGACTTAATCTTTACAATTTTGTATACTAAATGTAGTCTTCACAAGGTTTCAAACAAGATATTAATAACTAAATTTGGTGTCAAATTCCTTGCACAAAACAGACTAAAAACCTATCCAAACTGGCAACTCACATCTATCTATTATGTTTCAAACACATCACTTATTAGTATTCAAAAAACTAGAACAAAAGGATTTCAAGCTTAGTATACTCGAGAATAATGAATACTTTCTTAAACTCAAATATACTCAAGAGAAGACTTACAAGAAAAGAACCAAGATGAGCTATATTAAGCTAAGTGGGTGTGTTTAAACCTAGATTATGCACTCTCAATGAGAGACTACAAAATACCCAAAGCTAAGAGTGAATACCTACCTCTCTCCAATGCTTTTCTTATACAATGTTCCCACAAAAGTTTGTGTGGAATAAATTTGCTTCCAAATTCCCCTACTTTTCTTAAATACATACTCTAAACACCAGGTCATTTGAAAGAGGTAATATGTCACAATTTAAGAACTCTCTGTCCAAAAAAGGCACAAAGTAGGTCATTTCACAAAAAAGACTATTGCATGCGTAAAGGTTTTTGAAAATTGAATCAAAATATATTGATTTATACCATGCCCAAAAATTTAGGGCTTTCAAAAAAATGGCTAAATAATCGATATGTGAAATTTACAAGAGAACATACAAAAATTACAAAATGACTAACTTCTATATTTATACATATTCATGAATCGCCATCTTGATGTAACATACAATATTTACATTTCATATATGAGAACCATCACTTCCCAAAGATATGTCTTCCCCTTCAGACCCATCCGATGAACTAGAAGAGCTTTGTGAGGACTCATCCTCATCATCACTAGCAACCAATGCATTGTATTCATCCAATTGCAATCCAACGTCACCGTGATTATGAGACATACTCCTTGTTCGTCTCTGTGTTGCGTCAAGAGGCACATCTGGGATCTTCTCTTTTATTATCTTGATTGTACTCTGTCTTAGATGGCCTGTTTTGGTCAAGGAGAAGTCATACACTAGTATGTCGACATTATCAAGTGTTAGAGTAGGCGTGCTAGGTAGATTCTTTCTTCTCCGCTTTCTACTTGTGCCTCCGACATCCCTAACCATCTCTAAAGAGTACTTCCCAGAAAATGCATCTAGAGAAGAGGTATGATACCAATGAACCACAATGGATTGAACTTGATTGCCTTAATCATCCTTAATATTTCAGTGATTTTAGCAATCCAAAAGGGATGACCCAACTTATCACCCCCAACTAATGTTGCAACCAACATACTAACTTGTAGCTCATGTAGATTGTCTTGCCACCTCGCCTCTACAACATGCAATGTTCTTGGTCCCATGTAAATATCTCTTTGTCATGGACGAACTAGATTATTCAATTCAGGATTATCTAGTGGTTGTGAACGAGTCGTGCTCGTCATTGATGGGCCACCAATATTCCATTTGAATTGATTTTGTAGTGGCCAGTAACCCGCGAAGTGGTTACCTAATATCTGTTAGGAGACAGGTCCCTCCGAATAGGAAGTGAGAAGAACAATGTTGATGGGAAATCGGATGATAAGTACCCGGCAAGACCCGAATGGTGAAGACCCGGTGTGAACCGGATGAGGAGTACCCGGCAAGCGCCGGATGATGCAAGCCCGGTGAGGAGTGCTCACCGGATGAAGGGACATATTCGTAAATATGTTTCTGAAAAGTCATTTTAGTATAAATATGACTTAGGGCAAACTTAGTAGAGTGGCCGTTGTCATTCTTGTTGGCGCTAGATTAGAGCACAACAGTGTACAGAGAGAGAGAGAGAGAGAGAGAGAGAAAGAAAGAGTTCGTATCTCTGTTGTAACCGCCGCCTGTGGCGAAGACAATGAATAAGAGGTCGTTGCCTTTGTGTTCATCTATATGTATATTGTTACATAGTGATAGTTAGCAGTCAGTGGACTGCCGTGGTTTTTTCCCCATGTTTGGGGTTTTCCACGTAAACATCCTGTGTACTCTTCTCTCCATTGTGTCGTGCATTCATTCCTGTTTTCTGTATTTGATTCTAAGCTCGGTTGTGGCCGAGCGTTGTTCATCGGGAACGTGTAGTTCTTGACAATATCGTAGGTTGAGGATTAAAGAAGCTACCCCACCATTCCACATCCTGATCACCACCGTACTTTTTGGTACGCTCAATATTTTTGCGTTTTCCTTCAAGGCACCGCATCCAATATATCGTTTGCTCTTCAATCGAACTACTAGTAGCCAATCTTTTATGGTCATCATTGGGCATTTGTTCTACACCATAGATTATTGCATCTGGAAAATGCAATAAGAGCGTACATCCGTCTCAATGTGGCTCCCATTGCAAACTAGATGAGTATTGTTTGGCATACAACATCGTCTGGTTGTGATGGACCGAACTTTTTTGGATGAGGAAGATGTGGTTAAAACTGATATTATTAAGCGGAGCAAGAACCCTACAGCGAGTCCCATCACCATCCACACAGAAGCGTTTAAATTCATAAACTTCATCTAAATGTTGTACATCCGGCTTTGGGGTATAAACTTCAATGATCAACTTTGACCGCATAGGAAGTGTGAAAGCATCGCATCTCATTAATTTCTTGGAGAACCTACTAAACATTTGATCATGTGTGTGACCAACTAGTAAGAAGTTGACTTTAATCTTTTTGAATATACCTCTATCTATGAACATGCTTAAATAACCAAACATGGCCGAGTTTTTGTTTTCTCTTGCCGTGTTGTCTAGTTGCACGTATAATACCAGGGGGAGAATACCTTGCCAAGTCTGTAAAACTCTCTACATGACTGTTACTGTAAGATTAGGGTCATTGTGGATATTTGGATTAGTTAGGAACACTTGAGGCCTTATTGTTTGACAATACAGAAGACAACCTACTAAGTGCATTTGCACTAGACATTCATCTCCAATATCCTTGGGCAACCTTTGAAAGTGTGGCAAACAAGTTTTCTTCTGATCCATGCAATCTATAATCAAGCACATGTACCTTTCCCGGTGATTGAAGCGCTTTATGACGATGGTGTATAGCTTTAGATCTTTCCAACGCATCTTCTCGATGATCTTTTAATAAATTCTTATAATTCTTTATTTCTTCATCCGTTGTCCCACTCTTTGCCATGCTTTTTAAACGTGCACGTATAGAACAAACACCCATTCGGACCTTACGGGGTATGATCACATTGTTAATCTTGAATCTCCATAATCGATTAAAATGTCGATATTGTATGTAAGGTACACTTTCTAATAACATCCCATCCTCATGAATCAAAAATGTTTTTAGGTCCCTTTCTCCTCATGAATGGATGGATGAATTTATGGTTGGCATTAGCTTTGTTTTGGTGGTGTTGTTCTTCTCACCGAAACAGCCATCAATTTTTGTATTGCTTATGATTTTATAATACCAGGGTGTATCTTTTGATTAGAAAAAAATAAAAAAATAAAAAACATGCCATCCTTATACGCTTGGTACATCTCACGACGAGTGAAGTTATCTAACAAATGTAATTCTCCAGTGGTGGGCATAAAATCACATTGTTTCGAGAAATATATCTCCATCCATCTAACGGCATGCCGCAGACCCTTACATCCAGATGCTTTATTATTGAAAGGTACCCACGAGCCCTTTACTAATCGATGTTGAATTCTCTGGAACCTCATGTTACCAATGCTATAAGCAATCTAGAAAGCAACTCGACAACTCTTCATACTAAGCGAAAGGTAATATTCCGCATGCATTGAAGTTGACGTTGTCGTATGGTCCTTAACAAGTTGCATATGTGAAATCAAAAAAGTATCTTGTTCGTCGCCATTAAGTGACAAATACCTATGCCGCAACCCCCTCAAGTTTGCCTTTCCAATTTTCGGAAGACATAGATTCCCACAACATGGCTTGCTTGTATAAAATGAAATTTGACAATCTGAATGCAAAAAATTGTATCTTTCAACACTCACTTGTCGAGGAACTCTTCAAAATTTGAGAGGCTTATTGACACAATCCTCATCAACATTAGATAAATTAGACTCTTCATTATTTGTAACCACTTTATTTTGTAGTCTACCTAAGCTAAAAGGCTCGATCGAAAAAGTGAATTCGAACTTTTCCCAACATTATCGTTGGCACCATTTCATATTTACATGGTTATATTCCTCAGTAGAGAATAATGAGTTATTAGATTATTTAAAAGGCTGAATGGAAAATAGAGAATTTTTACTCGATGTTGAGGACATCTTGACTAAGGCTAACTACGATCAACTAAGTCGAAAATAATTCAAAATTTTCTTCTATAATAAGTCACATTTAAAAATAATTTTAAAAATAAATAAATTATATAAGGTAAAGTCATTTTCTCATTGTCACTATCGCGTTCAAGAAGCACAAGAGTATAGAGCAATCACAAACTCTCCGTTTTCGCTTACCCAGTCACCTCGACTCAACCTCAACACCATGAACAAGGGAAAGAAAATTACCAAGTATCTTCTTTTAACTATTTTTTAAAATTCCGTAAAGAATCTTAAAAGATTCTCTTTTTTTTATCAAATTTTGCGTTGACAACTCGATGGACTGCATCAAGTTCCCATTGAAAAGATAGGAACTCGATGTAGTGTCCGAATTGATGTTGCTCAATGTTAAGAGCTCAAGGGGGTTGTGCAGGGTCCGAATTGATGAAGGCAATTTTGTAACAGACTCCTGCCACCCCAAAGCCTTGAAGAAAGATGTTCAAACAAAGAACAACTTAAGTGTTGCTTTGCGCCCATACATTAAAGGAGAGCTCATGGTCGCGCAAGCAAGCACCCCACCTAAGACTACCCGGAAAGGAAAATCAGAAGACAAGAAATATAAGAAACGACAGCATCTTAAGGACGACGACCTCAAAGTACCCGAGTTCGTCAAAGGTGAGGAGGAAGATACACAACTAGAAGTAATTCTTGCAGGTGGCCAAATTGCCTCAGGAATCCTCACCTCAACACAAAATCAGATTCGTGAAAATATCACAAAGACTAAACTTGTCCGTAAGGGACAATTGTTTCATTTACCGATTTGTTAAATTTAGAGGCCACCAATCGATCCAGAAACAGGAAGACGGGTTGCATTAAGTGCATGTGCAGAATTTGAAATTTAGCAAAATGAAGATCAATCCACATGCTACTGTTGTGCCATTCTTAGTAATGGTAGACCCATATCAACGCCCAACTATAGCGAACTTAAAGTATAGTTCGGTAGATGATTATACATACTATGTTATTGGAGGATCCCACTCAGATGTTGATGCTCGACGTCAACTTGTTAAGGAGTATCCTCTTACATCGTTCTTCAAATATGTAGAATGTAAAGTGTTTGTTGGTCTTACACATGAAGAAGCCAAGTTGCTAGCCTAGGACCACAATAATGACAATGCCTACAAAAGATGTCATGTATAGAGCACATCAGGTTCTTTCATCACGAGTACCTTGATGCTTTGCAAAAATTTGGTCCTAGGTTGCATCTTGGATTGTGACGACAATGTCTTATTCAAGTGGGAATATCAGTTGATGAAAGCACAAAGTCTGAAGGCTTGAGAAAGTATGACTCATGGTTTCAGCTTGCTTTCAGGACAAGGGAGGTGTGGGACCTCCAAGATCAAATATTCAGTATGTGGGAGTGAAAAGAGATAAAGGGTCAACGTTCAAAGAAGGCTAGTAAGTTGGACCCTCAAGTGGAGATGAAGTCTAAGTCAAGTAAAAGTGACTTTGTGATAGAGGAATTAACCAAGGACATGAAGTTGCTTCCTTGGCGATCATTGCAAGGGATAAAAGATGACAGATTATTAATATATGTATTCCTATGTATTATCAAGAGTGGCCGCCAAGGAATTTAGCTTGGATGAAATGGCCACAGAGTTTCAAAAGTGAGTAATCTATGTGATCATTGTTTTTTATTGGATTGCATTGTTAATTTGCTCTTGATTCTAACATTTATGTGTAATGTTTTTTAGCCATAAGGTTTACATGAAGATGCCAAAGTTGATGATGAAAAAGTTGTCCCTACCTACGTGGGAAGAAGTGGAGCAGTCGTGCTCAAAAACATCATCTTATAAGGCTCTTGAAGAATTTTTCATTGCATTTAGAGAATGGGTATGTGTGGTTATATCTTAAATATAGTTGATTTTAGGATAATGCGCATTTTCTTATAAAGCTTATAATTGCAAAAACCACCTCGCTCCAAAAAATTGGGTGATAGCAATGAAGACATTCCAAGTGCATTCATCAATCATTTGCAACGAGCGAAGTATGAAAAGCGAATGACGAAAGGAAAGGAGCTAGAGGTGCCTGAAGACTCGGATACAGTGAAGAGTTTTCTACACAAGGCTGATCCTTTCCGCCAATTGTATTATAGTGTATATAATGGTGATTTGGGTAATATGCTTAACATATTACCCAAGAGGCATTATACATTGCTCGTCGTGGACATACCATACGAGTTTCGAATAATGGGGTCCACATACAACGAGGTGCCTTATAAATATCCTCAGATAGAAAAGATGGTGAACGACTTTGCAGAGCTAACCCTGGCTCCATTGTGGCGAATTGGTGATATTTCATAGTATGGGTCAAGCTTTATTGATCACTACTGCATTAAAGTCGAGATGCCATGCAACTGAACACATGGATTGGTAAGCTTTAAGTTGTTTCTATTTTATATATGGTTTCAATTGTACTTACTATATAGATATTGACTTATTTCTATTCCATTACAAATAGGGTTAAGACGAATATAACTCGTACCCCACACAATCGAATGGTGAGCGTTGTGGAGCTTGTGTGTGGGGTACTATGTGTCATAGACATATGCCATGAAAGAAGGTAGGCATTGAACCCAAGACCTCATGGTCTCTATTGGGCAACCCTACCACTTGAGCTACATATGCATCCTAGTATTTAATTCAACTTCATATAGTGTAGATTGAACATTGGAAGTTCCTAGCTTGCATGTATTCTCATTTTCTAGCTTGCATGCATTCTCTATTGCATGCATCCTCATGCGTACTCTATTGCATGCATCCTCATGCATACTCTATTTCTAGCTGGCTTACATAGCCCTACCTTCTTGTATAAATACTCATGTGCACCTTGATTCTAATCAAGGTGAACAAACTGTCACGGACAAGTATAATAGAGTAGAACAAAGATAAGACTAGAGAACGAGAGAGAGTAAAAGAACAAGAACTCAACTTATAGAACACGAAAGAAGGTAGGGATTGAATGAAGCCCTTCGCGAGATTCTCAGCCAAATATGTGCGGAGAGCCTCAAGTTCGGGTTCGGATAACCCATAGATAGGACCGAATGGGGGATGCTCGCCAGGTTGGAGTTCGATTGGGCAATCGTAGGGATGATGAGCTGCTAACCGATCGGCATTCCGCTTTTTGAAGATGTCGGAAAAGTCGTTATATCGGATGGGTAAATTGGTGATAGGAACGGTGGCGTTTCCCGACACAACAGCCAATGTAGCGACCAAACCGGACTTGACCGTAACAGAATCAAGAGAGTGTTGTGACCGAGCTGGAATTGGCGTTCTTGGAAAAGTGATGGAGCGGCTACACCAATCCACCGTCGGATTGTGTGTCTCCAACCAAGATAGCCCCAACACAATCGGATGTCGGGGAGTCGCGATGAGGTAGAAAGTCAGTTCCTCCTGGTGTGCCCCGATTTGATATACTAATGGGATAGTGGTTTTAGTAACCGCCCCCGACGAGAGAACTCGTTCGTCGATTGCTTCAACGGATATGGGTTGTGATGTGCGGAAGGTGGGGATATTATGTCCAAATACAAACGATTTATCGATAAAGTAAGTAGATGCTCCGAAGTCGAGCAAGGCATGAGAATGTATTGAAGTCGAACCAAAACAAAGGCTTACTTGCAAAGAAAACCCTCCTAATGGCGGTACAGACTTGTAGGAGCATGGAGAAGGTGAGTAACGGGAAGCGTTCAACAGCATGGCTCCTACTGCAACTGGACTTGGTCGTTTTCCGGGACAACAACCTCCTCCGCCGCCACCTGTGGAATTATCGACAGGTGGAAGTAAGGGTCATGTGAATATGAAGACTACTATAATTCAGGTGTATTGACTCTCAAGTCTATGATTTATGCAAGAGTTGCCCCTATAACATTTGGTTTCTCTCATATATGCTACTGAACATAGATGTGGAGTGGTGGTAAAAGGTCAGAATTTGAGTGGAAATATCTCTACCACTGATCCTTTGAAGGATAATAGGCCATTGCAAGTAGTCGAAGCTCTGGATGATTCTGATAGTGCAAAACATACTGCTATAGTGGTGAATGAGCTTTCACATGAGATGAGACAAATACTTCGCTCCCATGCATTGAACCAGGAGCGCTTGTCTCAGGGAAAGAGTGTTGCGAATGTTGTGCTTTTGCGAGGGTGTGGAATCCGGATTCAGGTCAGCTAATTTTGTTTTCACTTTTGGATCCTGATTACAAATATGCATACTTCTGGTTAGCCATTTTGAAGAAAGAGTTTCCTAAAACTTCATATCCCTAATCAATAAAGTCAAGGGTTACAAGAATATGATGAAGACTGATGTCAAATCGGAATGGTTCATTAATACTCAAAGACATGCTTATAAGCTTGGTTTGGACATATTCATGATCACCATTTGGCATTCATACAAGCATTGTTGAAATCTAGCAAGATCAAGTGTGTGAATCATTGCTTAGTCAAATGCCACATCACTAAACTTTTTTGCTAGAAACACTGAGACATTTGAAACTGGTAATATGTCGCATTCCCTTATCGATAATTACATGAGATGTCAAGAATTACTTTTTTTGAACAAATTTTCAAGAACCTATCACGTATGCGTACATGATTTTTAAAGACACCACTAAAAAATGCAGTTAATCATTTGAAGATTAAAAATTTAACTGACATTTTTTCAATTCAAATACAAATTTAACTGATTCTTAGATAAGATGACAGGAATGCATCCAAATATAATTGTAATATACTTCATTGTACAGAATGTTGAATTCGAATCCAACTTAACAAATTTAGAAATGCAATTATGTTACTATATTTGTCTCTAAAATTTATAAAGATTGATATGTCGAGTTTGTAAATAGGATTTATGGATATAACTAGAAAAAAATTCGCAAAAGAAATCTCATGAGATACCATGCATGCAAAAAAACCACTACAAACATTATATGTCAATCATACATGAACAACGTGAATGCATTATCATATGAGCAACCATCTTGCCTTAATATTATTGTGTTTACTCGAAAATAGTTTACCAAGATTAATGACAACAAAAATCATATAATAAACACTAAGTTCAATTATATTAATCGAGAAACAATTGATAAGTTAAAATCATATGTTCAATGGAAATTATACTTAACCACATACTCTACAAGTCAACCTTTGTAACATATGATAGACACATTGAGTTCGAGACACCAATAGGATAGGTTAAAGAAATTATACTCAAACGAAAAGTTCTTGTACTTCAAAACAATATGTCAGTTACAAATACAAAGAATTATTCAAATCACTCCATTAGGAGGTCTAGAATAGGATGTTCTCCAAGATCAACTGGTTGTTGTGTCATATCCGCTTGTTCCGTCTACTCAGTTGAATCTTGTGTTTGTTCGGACTCTGGTACATCCTCGAGGTCGACAAGGTCCCCTCCATCTTCGTCTATAGGTTCCATTGATTCTTTGGAGGTCAACTAAAACATCTCAGTTTCATTGATATGATTTGCCCCAACCTCCTGGTCTTGGTAAATCCTCGAGGTCGACAAGGTTGCCTCCATCTTCGTCTATAGGTTCCATCGGTTCTTAGGAGGTCAATTGAAACATCTCAATTTCATTGATATGCTTTGCCCCAACCTCTTGGTCTTGGTCAGGACAATCCCACATACCTTGGATCCTCATTTTAATAAAATTAACTTGTGAGGGGTCCTTCTCCAAGGCGACACAGTTCCTGAACCGTTTCAGGGCACATGTAGTCGTTCCTGAATAAACAATCGTAAATGCGTAAGTAAGAAAACAAAGTCGAGAAAATCAATTTTATATTAAGATAAATTGATCATACTTATAAGAATACATGTTCCAGAGAATAAGTTGAGCACCCAATCATCAAGGTTGGAGAACAACTCGATCAATCGATTTATTAAACGTTGGGGCTTTTGGTACGGGTTAACTAGACACTTGTCGCCAAAAACATGGCATAACTTCTTTGTCACAGCTGGGCACATGATATAATTAATTTACGACGTTTCGCTCATTCACATGTACCCGAGCCTTCTTCTTAGAAATTGCGTCATAGTGTCATGGACAAGTATAATAGAGTAGAACAAAGATAAGACTAGAGAACAAGAGAGAGTAAAAGAACAAGAACTCAACTTATAGAACCCGTAACTTGTGTTGTTCACCTTGATTAGAATCAAGGTGCACATGAGTATTTATACAAGAAGGTAGGGCTATGTAAGCCAGTTAGAAATAGAGGATGCATGAGGATGCATGCAATAGAGAATGCACGAGGATGCATGCAAGCTAGAAAATGAGGATACATGCAAGCTAGGAACTTCCAATGTTCAATCTACACTATATGAAATTGAATTAAATACAAGGATGCATATGTAGCTCAAGTGGTAGGGAGGTCTTGGGTTCAATCCCTACCTTCTTTTGTGGCATATGTCTATGACATTATCCTCCCTCTAAGGCCGCCTCCTAACACCCGCGGCCGGTTTATGGGGGTATCGTTGATGAAAAGCGCGAATTGCCTCCGATGCATTTTGTAAATGTGTAATTGGTTCCCATGTGGCGTCCGAAAGAGGGTAACCTTTCCATAAGACCAAGTATTGAAGTTTCCCTCAATGCAAGCGAGAGTCGAGGATCCGGTCAACCTCATACTTATTGTTAATTAATACATTGCCGATTTTCGCTTATTTCTCTCTCATTTCCCTTTTTCATACTTGTCTTCAACTCAATCTTATTCTTGGGTATGACCTTAACACATAAAAAAGACAAATTGCTTTACACTATTTGAATACTGTGGAATTAAAACTTTATTGGAATATAGATGCATCGAAGTGGGAAATGGAGTTTATGGAACTCATAACATGATTTTTTAACAAATCATATTGAATTATATTTTTAACAAATAGTATCATTACCAAACCACCAATTTTATTGTGTTTGAGCTAAATTACAACAAACGGATACTGACAAGAATTTAGCATTCATTTAACACATCGAGGAAATTCCAAAACATGTTTGAGCTAAATTACAACAAATGGATACTGACAAGAATATAGCATTCATTTAATACATCGAGGAAATTCCAAAACATGTTTGAGCTAAATTACAACAAATGGATACTGACAAGAATTTAGCATTCATTTAACACATCGAGGAAATTCCAAAACATGTTTGAGCTCTAGGCATTTGATGCCTCCATCAACGATTGGTCAATGACAAGAATTTAAAATATACATGGATACTAACTTCCTCAATATGACACATGGTTTCAATTTCGTGGTTCAGTTTTGGTTTTCAAGTCAGGTCAAAATTCAAATTTTCAATTAAAATTATTTCATTATTTCAAATTTTAATTTTTCAAAAATTTAAAGATTTTCCCTAAAGTGTGAGAATTAGACTTTAAAATGAAAATGTTGTTTAAATAAGTATTAAAAAAATAATCAATTGGCAACCCTACACCATCAAATCGTTTAAACCAAACCGAATTGTTCAACTCCCAAACTGAACTTGAGCCGAACTAAATTGAACCTTTTAAACCATTAAGCCGTTAAGCCACAGTTTCGTAGTTCAGTTCGGTTCAAACCGAACCGTTGCCAATTGTTACCTTTGGGTGGCCCAACTTTTGGGCTATCTTTTGGTCCTCATTTTCTCCCCTTTACATTCACTAAGAACAACTTTCCTCCATGTAACTTTTCCACCCTAATTAATTAAGATATACATATTTTTTAGTTATCTATTAGCTATTTAATTGAAACGCGTCATATATCTTCTTATGTAGTAATTATTTATTTAATTAGGACTAACATATTTGTTAATTAGTGTAGTGATTATGTGTGTTAATTCTAAAAGTTAAGATGACTTTGAGGCTTTCATCATTTCATGGAATGGAGAGATAAATGTTTGTATGTTTTAATGAATGATGTGTTCTTTGTGATTGGGGAGGGATGTTTCCTAACCCCTTGGGCACCATGAGGAAAGTGACCCCGTGGAACTCAATAGAGACCCATAAAAAACTCTTAAGGTATACGTTGTGTTGGCCCCTTCAATCAAACTTGATTCAAATAGCATGTAATCTTATATTCTTACACATGGCAACCCACAAATTAAGCATTGTCAACCTCACAATAATACATCTCTCTAACTCTTTACTTACAAGTCACAAAGGTTGTGACATCACACTCTCCACTTATCATCGACTTTGAGTCACAATATGCTTGTGTGGATAATAGTGATGGAACTCGTGGATCATAATGGGTATATATCAGTGAGGTGGATGGTGGATTCTCAAGTGGTCTCCATATAGAATAACTTTTCCACAAGATGAAGAAATGGAGCTAGAGTGTCATGAAAATATACATGTGCATGTGAATTATGAGTGGAACCCCCAAGGAAGATGGCATTCCTTAGGTTTTCGTAGAGTTGAGATTCTTATCACAATTCATATGGATTTGCTTGAAAACACACATTGTGTTGTCACGTAAATGTGTGCATGTGCAACTTGAGCAAGACCACTGAAGTAATAGACCAAGGAGGACGTGATGTTGTGTGAGAAAATTATTTGAACCGTTATAGCGAAATCTCCTTGCGTGAATGCCCTTTCTTCTAAAGTTGCCAACATGTAATGGTGCACAGTGGTGAAGAAGAAGACCCGAAAATACTCTCAAACCAAACCCTATAACTCTCCAATAGAAAGGTAAGAGGAAGAAGAAATAAACCCAAAAATCCCAAGTGAGAAGAAGAAGAAAGCAAACCACCTCCAAAAGATAAACTTAAGGGTGCACACTCTAAACACAAAATGAGCAACCCGAAATAAGCCCTCTTCTTATTTTTTTATACAAAAGGGAATAGTTCCATTATCCATAATACATACTCAATGCCACCATTACGCCATTACATACTCAATAACTTTAACCATTAAGGCATTTACTTTCACTTATTGCATACATCTTTTTATGAATATATATTTTTCTATGGCTATGGTTGGACCCCCTTTTATTCACTTTTCACCTTTTGGCTTGCCACATCACAATAACCTTTGTACTTATGTAGCTCACGCAAACAAGAGTTGGAGTACAAACAAGTGCCACCGATAGGTGCCATCATAGGAGTAGAAGCGACACAAGAATACAAACCATAACAATAAGGGGAGATATCAAAACTAAATTAATTGAAGAGGAAATAATTATCACAACCATTGGCATGATGACATATTGATAAGGACTAACCGAAGAAAAATGAGAGTGGTGGCATTGAAAAAGGATAGATACAACGGCAAATATTATAACCAATGAAAGCATTGGTGTGGAAACATGTATCACAAAGGTTGGGGCAATGGCATGTCAAGAAGGATGACTTAGACAAAAACAAATGTGACAACAAAAGCAAGCTGACAATGTGGGTGGCTGAAACTACTAGATTCGACCAACTAGTGTACCCCTAAGTTGTGGGCCTCTACCCAAGGCAATCCCAAGATGTTTAGATGTCAAGGGTAAGCAATAAGATTAAGGCTAATTTCTACGTGATGTGATCCCAATTGAATAAGCAACATAAAAAATTTCAATGTGTAACCACACCTAAAGAAGGAAAGCAATCTTTGATCACTTCCATGAAGTTTGGGGTGGTTTTATAATTTAGCATTGGCAATGTTGATGAAACAAGTTGTGTCTCTAGAGGCAATCGACACTTCGGTTGAAAAGAAGGTTGAGCCACTAATGAGGTGTACAACAATAAGTGAAACTCTAGGTTCAACTAATTGGGGGTTGAAGCTTTGGCAAAGAGTGCAAAAGTCAATGTTATCCAGATGTGTTGCTCCTATTGCAACTAGACATTGCCATTTATGAATTGGTATACTCCATAGAGCATGCCCCTTGTTGTTGGTCTGTTGTACAAGAGTAGGTCATATGTCTGGGTTTTCCATAGTACATTCAAAAGTTGTGATCCCAATGATGTTGTCATTGGATAGAAGTCAAAACCAGTTGGCAATTTTGTCATATATCCTTATTGTAGATTGTAAAGTTTGTTCATTGCAAATCAACATTTTTGAAGGTCACGTTGATTAGCATATGGGATTAGGCTTAATACACTTGATTAATACATGTACATGAGATTAACATCAAAATAAACTCATATTAAGATCTAGATTGAAGATTATACAAGACATCCCTTTATAATGTATGGTTTACAAAAGATACATAGTGAATAAGCACAATGGTGATAACAAGAAATGATACAATGAATGATTAGAAGAGAATTGGGTACGGTGGGTTAGTTGCAAGGATCCAAGCTATCTGATCTTCGACGAGGCCTCACCTACCATCAATGGTCACGCCGTCTTCATTGTTGAGATAGTGTCCTCGTGCCACTTTGAGCCTCCTTCCTTGCCCGATGAGCTAACTCTACCTTCTTTCTCTTTGACACAGCTTCTTCAAGTGGGACAAACCCTAAACACTCTCAAGTAAAAAGAAAATAAGAAAAGGAAGAACGAACCTAAACTCCTGTGAAAAGATGAAGAAGAAAACCCTCAAATCTGTAAGTGTGATGAGGAGAAGAAAGAAACCCTAAAATTCAAAGAAGAAACCCCAAATTCCCAAGTAAGTGCAGTGGAGAAGACGAAGATTAAGAAAAGTCCCATAAGACCCTAATGGTGCACTCTTGAAACACAAAATGAGCGACCTGAAAGACTAGACTGGTCAAAACTTCACAGAACCCATGTTTGCTCTAAACCACTAAGAGAGAATAGATTTCTATGAAATCATCGAAAAATGAGCTTTTGGACGAGTTTGTGATGATTATCAACACCTAAAAAGCCACTTGAGCTTCATCAAAACTGGTGTTAAACTCCCTGTGAACAAATGATGCAAACAAATTACACATCCTTCTATTGAACTGGGGTGAAATCCTTACATCCTAAATTACGTGATGTGAATGCTTGATTCATTAACTTGAGATGATCTTGCACAACCTATTTTTATTTCTCTAACATATGGTAAAAGAATGATCCTCATTAGTATGTCAATTTGACTTCGAATCTGTTGTTTGTCTGAGCATAAAATGCTTCTGCAAAATAACAACCAAAATATCCACCATCCATGCCCAAAGATAAGTGCATTTTGAGTTATGTTGGAGGAAAAAGTTACTAATAAAATGAGTGATTCAGTGGCTAGGCTTTCTTGATAGCTTCGTCACATTTTGACCACAAGGTTGCAGAAGTATATTTAATCCTTACAATTACATACAAGTTTACAGAAATACCCATACATACAAACACACTTCTATCCCAAGAATGTGTTCATATCAAAATCGGAAATTCAGTGACTATGATTTTTTATAACCTCTTTCATGAATATTTTACTACAAACCAAGTTAATCTTCTTACAGAATAGAACAAAACATTTAACAAAGTTTGAACAACTCAATCCTGCAAATATGACAGCGTTCATATCATTACACAAAAATAGTTAGTAGAAAACAATTTTGAGCCTACATTCTGGTGCGAGTATGATAAGTAAGCTCAGTTTTTGTAAAGCATATCCACTTCATATATTAGCAAAGAGAATAAATGTACAATTAAGAAACACATGCCTCAATCATGATTGAGGATCTACTCCAATCAGAGTAGTCAATGATCCTGCAAAATATTCAAGCATTCGGCAAAAGCCAATCATACTTTACAGACCAGTGAGAATTTATCCCATCTCAAATTTATGCAAATTGAATTAATGCATGGACACCATACATGCCTGAATTGAGGCATTCTTTGTACATCAGATACAAGTTCTGAGCATAGTTGAATGAAGAACACAGTTCAAGAATCAAGAAGCTTCCTTATGTCTTTCTGCAAAAAAGAAAGCCATCACTGCATTAAATTAACCTATGTCCCAGGATAAGAAAGACAAGGCAAAATATTGCTCTCCACTACAACTCAGAGGACCTCACAATTTAAGCCATGTTATTTAGGTAGTTTACAATATTGCAACTGTTGATTTGTTTAACCGCACAATAGAGTTCTTCTAGCATAGACTTCTATGCCTAAGTTGATGCTAGCTTGAAACCATATCACAATCCTGATAATGGATTGAGTGATTATAGGCAGTGTTTTTCCACTAATGCTGCCAGCAACATATACAATAAAATAGGACACACCTCAATCTGAAGTGGAGAAACCCCTGACTCATATCGTTGCACAACCTGGCCATTCTTGTCAAGTAAAAACTTTGTGAAGTTCCACTTTATGTTATCATTTCCGAAAAGTCCTGAGCTCTTGCTGGATTTCAGAAATTTATAGACAGGAGCAGCATTAAAACCGTTCACATCAACCTATACCACAGAGAAAGAGCATTATTTCCTTCTTCTTCCTTTGAATTCCAGGAAAAGTATAAAAACAAATGGTTGATAAAAACAAACAGAGACTAGCCTTGTCAAATATAGGGTATTCTGCTTTGAACCTCGAGCACGCAAACTCTTTGATTTGTTGATTAGTGCCAGGTTCCTGTCCTCCAAATTGGTTACAAGGGAATGCCAATACTTCGAAATCTATTAGAGAAAAGGAAACATCAAACACTCTACATGTATAAAGAGGCGCAAATTCATGAAAAGATGTTCCATAAAAATTCTTGCCTTGACCCTTTAACTTCTTGTATAACTTCGCTAAATCTGTGTAATTCGATGCAGTATAGCCACTGTAAACACAACATTATGTGCTAATTTTTAAAAACCAATGTGGAAGCATTACCATTACACATCATCTACGAGACTTTAGACATCCAGCCATTGCTTATAGATTCGTGAAATAACTTAATAAAATTCAAATAAATAAATAGGTTTTTCCAATATACATATAAATTGGCATCATGGTAAATCATATGATTTGAAATATTAGGGTTGTGAGTTCAGGTCTCAAGAAAGGGATTTTCATTCCATACTATTCATAATCCTTCTTAATCTCGCCATCCGTCATAAAAATAATCTGGAATAGTTTGTGTGGACTCGAAAATTTCTCTAACGGAACAGCTTCATAATAGGATGATAGATAAGGATACAGTACAATCCATACAGAGATATTTGTCGTATAGTTTTAGGAAAACACAACAAGAAGGTATTTAACATATGAATCATGTACAACATCAGTTTGCTCCTAGTAAATGGGTTTACAAGGTTTATATTCAAACTCTGAGTTTAAGACACGCTCAATTTACCCTTTAAGACTGGCATTACATATTCACATCCAAAGCTGAGGAGAAATAACCTACGGACATGCTAACAAAACGTGATGTGTACATCCGATCACACAAAATTATCAGGAACTAGCCACATTCAAAAGTGCCACGACCTTTGATTGTATCAAACTTTCAATTTTCCACGAAGAAGAAAAGCATTAAAAAAAAAAGTCTATTGATAATAAACATTGGCAAGAAGCCTATGGATAAAAAGATCCAGAAATAAAAGAAATGGACAAGTTTTACCATAAACAGAAGGATACAAGCTACCGTTCTAAGTCCAAAGAAAGGATTAACACACCAGCGGGAAGCGACATTTACAACAAGCAAAACTTTCCCTTTATATTTGCTCAAGGCCACATCTTTCTTGTCAATATCCTGTCCAAAAATAGGCATAGGAAGACACAGGATATAAACAAATAAAAAAACGGGAGGAAAAGGCATGGCATAAACACATGAACATAGGTGGGTGGGTACCTTGACAGTAAAATCAAATATGCTCGTTTCTGCAACAACATTTGAAGCTTTTCTAGAAACGGATCTAGCCGAAGAGGAGGAGGAAGAAGAAGAAGAAGACAGAGAAGGGAGAGGACGAGATAGGGGTAAAGGGATGCGATTACTGTTACCACAGAAGAAATGCGACGATCGATGGAACGGTGAGATTTGAAAGGAAAGAGGGGGCGATGAGAGGGCATCATGGGTAGTTCGCAGAGACGCGATGGAGGAGCAGGAGGTCACAGTCATCATCGCCATGGAAGGAGCTCCCTTCTCTCTTATCGGGCCCAAACACTGTCTGGATCAACCAAATTTAGTGAAGCAAAATGCTTTGATTACCTTCGTTTTGCACTAGTTTTCATGTTAATCCATCCACAAATCATCGATTAGCGGCAACTAATCCATGCTTACTAGGAATCAGCCACTGTTCGGTTTCCGCTTAACCGGTTTGGCCTTGTCCAAACCTAACTGGCATTATCCGGTTTGGACAAACCGTTTAGCCTTAACGGGTTTGTCCCCATCCGGTTCGGTTTGGCTTTAGCCTTGCCGAACCGAGCCGAACCGACCCACCAAACCGTCTAATCGTTTAAAAACTGTTTAACGACTCGGTTTAGGCTTGAACCCAGCCATTGCCGACTCCTAATGCTTACCTCACTTCTCACGAATCTACGTCACTCGATCCGCTCATAATTTGGACTATCTAACTTTTGAGTTCTAATCAAGCGATTGTTTGTCTCAAAGCATGATTCTTGAAAGATAATTAGCGCCAACTTTGTATCGCTCCCTTGGGACACAGGCAAGAGTGTATCTATTGTCTCTTGTTCGATTGACGTTGAGAAATCCTTAGCCTCAACCATGCACAAAATTCCTCTCCCTCATTTGTCGCTCTATTTCTTCCATGAAGATGATCGTGATTTGGTTCAATTGCTTTAGACCCACAACTAGTTAGTTTTCCGCACTTTTGAATGTGTTTCTTCTTCCTACCTGCTATCTATCTCATGAATGACCCTCATATGCTTCACATTCATGCCTATATGTCTTCGTCCAAAGAGATCTCCACAACATATTGTGGCAATTTTTGTAATTCCGTGGTTATATACATTTTCAGGTGTTACCAAGACACCACTCACCACCTTCGTATGGTCTTTGATGATTCAAGTCAATCTATTGACAAAGATATTTACCTTTTCTATTTCCACTAGCTTTTCGAAGCTAGACTATTCAACTTTATGCCAACATCATCATTAAGTATCTACCAAGCTTATACGGCCTTATTTGATTGTTGAATCAACATCCACATTGAATTGAGTGTGTCAGTTACGAATAAATAAAACAGACTCAACCTTTCCATCTATCAAGCATATAGTTTTTTGGATCATGTTCATGTATTATATTATCCAACATTTTGTAGGTACTAGGAATCCATCCTCGTGTATACCAAGTTGAATCTCCCCAATGTGTTGTTGACACCATCAAATTTCTCTTTCATGGTCAAGATGTTTGGGTGGTGATCACATGTTCATATAACCACCATCCTTACCATCATGGTTGATTCGTGAATGCCATTGTAATCGTTCCAAATCTCTCTTACATCTTGATTACCTCTTATGCTTTTGTCGTTATTAGTGTAATTATTCGTTCTAGTTCTACAACAAGGTTTAAACATTGTTCAAGTTTAGGGTTGCATTGAAATTCATGCATGGCTTATCAATTGTATACGGGGTCGTCACCGTCATCAATTCTCAAAAAGCTCCCCACATTTCGTTTTAAACAAGCTTCTTCTTCTTTTTTGTTCTCATGTATTGTTTTTGTGCATGTACATGCAATATCCTTGAGCCCTCCTTCTATTAGTGTTGCCTTAAATTGGGTCTATGCAATTGATCCACCTTACTCTAGATAGCCGTCGATGTTCTATGCATAGTGTACGAGTTTCAACTAACAAAGAGAACATCAAAAGAGAGATACGAAATAGGAGAGCTTCACCATTTTTTCATTCACTCTTCACACCTTCACAAGACATTATATCCGTGGTTATTTGCCGCCTCCTCCAAAATTGACTTTCTTTACAACACAACATTCACATTCCCTCTTGATTTACACTTTGACTTTTCACTAACTCCTTCACATGTCCCCTATTGAACTATGGAATGATTAGCACACCTTGGCTACAAAGTCATCATTGCGATCATTAATGTTGGTTCTAGTCCTACAATGAGTTCATCCCCTCATAATCCCTACTTAATGACTAACACCCCTCCTCCTACTGAATGTCCCAACATATTATTTTCACCTTCTTGTCACCTTTCCTGTACATTTGGCAAACGAGTTATGCTACGTATATTGTTATATTGTTTTGCTCTCATAGGTTACACAAACCTCTTTAACAGAGACATCAATACACTTATTCTACTTCACACATCATAGTAAACGATATTACCAAAATGCATGGTTAACCCACCTTCATTGCCAAACGATGTTACCAAAATGCATTAAGCCAACACTAATATCATATATGTGCATTACGATTGTGTGTCTCTTTATAACTATTATCGTTTAATCATTTCATGTAGTCATTCAATAGGTGCCACTTTAGAGTCTCCATTTTGTCATGCCAACATATGGTTCAACACATAATATATTGGGGCCATTGTTTTTGCAACAAAAAATAAACATCGAGCATAGAACATATTTTGTAATTCCTTTCAAATTATTATCATAACAAGCCATAGTATTGTGGTTAGTAAGATTGCTAATCTTCTCCCAATTCTTGTAAACACAATTACAAACGCTAACTGAAGTAATGGTGAATATTGGTATGTGTATATCTTTTTTACAAGGCAACTTATCAAATTAATTAATCAGAATGGGATTCCTTTTGAAAGTAATATCATAACAATCAATAGTATTGTGGTTAGTAAGATTCCTAATCTTCTCCTAATTCCTGTAAACACAATTGTAACTACAAAAGCTAACTAAAGTAATGGTGAATCTTGGTATGTTGTATATCTATTTTACAAGGCAACTTAGCAAATTAATTAATCAGAATGGATGCATTGAGCACCAGTTTTCAGATGATGGTGATGGTGATGGTGATGGTGATGGTGATGAGGTGATGGTTAGTTATATCATTACTTGGAGGTGCCTTTGAAGTCTCTTGTGGCCGACCTTCGGGCCCATTCTCTGAGCCGTGCGGCTATGGCGGGTGAGAAGGTGGGGCGAAGAAGCTGTATCGCGGAAGAGGAGGAAGAGAAGGAGGAGAGGCGGGAGAGAATGGATCTGCTGTAACTCATTCTCGATCGCTCCTCCTCGTCTTCTTCGGGGAAGAGGTACCGAAAGAAACCTGCAGAGTCCGTGGCCTGCGAAGAAGACATGGAGAGGGGCGAGAAGTAGAAGAAGATGAGGAAGACGAGAAGCTGCACCAGCAGGAAGGCCAGCGGGGATCGCCACTCCCAAGCGATTCGTTGGGATTCCTGCAACCACAACTGCACGCAGTCGATGCCGATGCTGCAACCAGATCCTTCCATAAACCCTCTGAAAGCCTGCAGAATTTGGTTTCTGATCAACGATCTATGAAAAGAAGGAGGAACCCTTCGATTGTTTTTTTGTTTTGATGAAGGAAACAAACCCTAAATTTTTTTGAAGGGAACCCTTAGAGATTTGTTTTGGATGAATGGAACCCTAAATTCTTTCAAGGAACCTTTGGAATTTGTTGAAGAAACCCTAAAGAAAAATTTGAAGGGACACTTAGATTGTTTGAGGAATGGAACCCTAAATTTTGTAAGAGACCCTTACAAATTGATGAATGAAACCCTAAAAATTTTGAAGGGACACTTAGATTTTTTGAGGAATGGAACCCTAAAATTTGGGATTGGATGAGGCGGCTGCTTCAAGGTAGAAGAAAAGAAAGGTTTTTTTTTTGGGGGGGGGGGGGGGGGCTAACTTCTTAAATGTTGAGACAGAAACCCATACCATCTCTCTATATATAGTGCTCCTTTGTTTTTCTTCTTCTACATTTGACTCTATCTTTTTGTTCTTCTTTTAAGGAGGACCCAAAAGCCGTGTCAGCCACAAAAAGAGAAACATGCCTTTTAGGTTGGCTGCTTGTTGTAACTTATTTGTTACTCATCTTTGTTTGACCGTGGGCCATTTTTCCAACGTGCCCATGGATAGCCCCCCTTCTTGAGACTCCGAGATCTACCCAACCTTTTTCTTTCTCCACTTTGCATACATTCATATCATATCATATCACATGCCCACTTGTTATTGCCCCGAGTCGTGAGCTGACCCATTCATAATGTCATAATGTCATCTCTCTCTCTCTCTCTCTCTCTCTCTCTCTCTCTCTCTCTCTCTCTATCTATCTATCTATCTATCTCTCTCTTTCTATTATTGACTATTGTTTGTGGGTTTCGATTGATTCGATGGATTGTATGATATCGCTGATTAGCCTTGTCATCGTGGGAGTTGCCTTAGTTAGAACAAATCTCGTTGACAATGCATCCTCTCTTTACTGCTCATTCGTTGGCCCGCACTATCTTATATATGACTCTCGTAGTCTTCTTTGTTAAAGTACATGGAATATTAATCACTCTTTTGTCGTGGCTCTGAACCAACTGTTCGTCGATAGCTACGTTGTCATGCATGTCCATGGTCAACAATATATATGGTTTATATGCGTCTATGTTTCTATTGAGTGCTACAGTCACCCTATGAGTGCTCGTGTAAACGTGTTAGGAGCACTTTTATGTGTTTTAGGCCAAAGTCATCAATAGGGTTTTAAGAATTCGATCTCAAGCGTGATGTTGCTCTCTTAGCATTTTTTAAGGTGTACCAATTGTTAGGGCTACACAGTTGAGCAAATAATGTTGCATGATCGCATGTTATCCTGATGCTTGATTCTAGGTCAAGGAGGGGAATTTCTTAATTTACATACAATGAGTTGGAATAGTTAACATGAACTCTTAATGTGATGTCGTTTGCAATTTATTTTAAAGATCCAAGTGTCATTGCATTAATTATGTTAGTGTTCTCACCATTAAATTAACACCTCGTAGGACAATATGTTTCTTTGAAAAGTAAAGTATCCACATGGACATGTAAATGAGTTGTTGGATGTTTTGCATGGGAGCCACCATCTACGAGTCTCAAAACATAAATCCACATACATGGAGCGACCCTTGTTTTTTGCAAACCAACGTAAATACTCTTCCGTGTAGTTTATTATTAGCAATAACGTAGAATGCCTCAATTAATTTGAAATATGTGTAAGTCATGTTTTTTTTTATCATTCTCGTAATATCTTACATTATCACTTAGTATAGCTATGAGTCAATAACACAATCACGTTTTTATATTTTTTGCACATCACATCTTATGCAATATATTGTGATGGAAAGTATTATATTTGAAAAATGTTGCGAAGTGGAGTGTTGAAATGTAGAAAAATTACTAGAAAAGAATTGAATTTATTGACATCGAGGGCAATGTTATCAAATCGAGGATTTTGGTCATATGTAAGGGCATAGGTCGTTTGCAAAGATGAGTTAGTGTCGTGAAAGGAATGTCTAAGTTATCTTTGATAAAGTCTTTCCTTTGCCATTGTCTATCAATATGTAATGCCAAAAAGAGTTTGTCTTACGTGGTTGGAACATTTCAAGGTGAATCATACTACCAATTTCTACGAAAAACAAAACAATGTCGTAGATGAATATTGATGGTCATCTTTTATCAGTGCCAATATTGTCATCATAATTCTTAGCAGTTATCACGTGTTCTACAAAAGAAGTGTCAAGGGTATTTGTGAAATCAACATCCGCCACTACATCTTTAGGACCAAACGCTAGGAATCGACATGCATGACAATTTCCAATGTAACCTTCAATCTTGATAGTCTAATTAGCACTATTTGCGACATACTTGTTCCAATATCATTCTTCAACTTTCATGAACTTGTTAGAAAACATGCATTTAATTAATAAATATAAATGAATTTGATTTAAAAATAGGAAGGCTGCATTGTAAAATTTTGATAAAAATATAAATTTAATGGCATGAATTATGTAACATTTCAAAGGCAGAATTACTATAATATGCGTATTTGTATTACAAACCCAATGTTTGCTTTCTTAGTCTTCATTAGTTTCAAAATCACTTATATATGTTCTCGAACCAACTAATGCATTGAATTGTTATAAAGTATTTTCTCTCTTGTCTACGTGCAAGCAAGTCCACCGAGTCATTTTTTCATATATTTCAAACATAAAATTCTCATGACTTTTGAATTAGGCATCTTCTTGTATAACATCAACGCACAATTTATTGACGTGGTATATCTTTTATGCTTTTTTAGGTCCATGAACCGTATTGCCAAGGAATGTCAATAAAAAACTTTCCATAATTGCACTAAGATGCTCCACAATATTGCTGGCACCGTAAAACACTCACAAATTCAACAGAACACATAATCCTCACAGTAGTGTCACCATTTATCCACAAGAGAGCCACATCATCGAGGATGCACATTGAATGGAACTTTTTGTAATGCGTGATTGATTAACATATTCTAGACATGCAACCCAAGGATAATTAAAATTGATCCATATACATATAAAAGTCATATGATAATAGAACAATTACGGAACTCAAAAAACACTATTTTTATTTCTAGGATTTCCGATTGACCATGATATACAAGATTCTTCAAATGTCCCCCTTTCGCAAATATCCATTTTGTGTCACATATAAAAAGATGTTTTGTCAAGCATTAAATGCTCCTTGGAAAATTCTCATGTAAAGGAAAATATATGATTACCATTATTAACACACACACACATACGTGCGTACATACACACATACATACACACGTACATATGTACATACATATCTATACACGCGCGTGTGTATCTAATATTCCATGCATGGAGATGAAGTCTTGTTTTAACTTGTCCAACAAAAGGTAACAAATATACAAAATTACTCACATACCAAAAATCCAATGTAAAGAGTCAATGGAATTAATGTTTACATCTTTGTTGTGGTACAATACAACTATTGTTTGTCATTGTAGCGAAGCTTTTGGTAGTTCTTGGGAAATAATGACGTGGGACCATGGTTTTATACAGTCATCTATCTATATTCCACATTTACGGATTATACACCTAATCAACAAGTTGCAAGATAAGATTCCCTAGTCAAAACGATGCATTTATGAATAATACTAGATTTACGTGTGTCTAGCTCAAATATTAGCTTTTATTGGAAGTCCAATAGAATAGGAGGATGCAATTCACCTACTTCTCAAACCATGGGAGTCAAGATTACTAGCCAAGTTGTAAGACAATATGCTCTAGGCAACATGTAGATAAAAGACACATCTGTGAATGGCATTAGCTTTACGAAATGTCTAACTCAAATATTAGTTTTTATTGGAAGTCCAATAGAAGATGAGGTGAGGATGCATTTTATGTACCTCTCGACAATGTTAACCTTGAACCATGTTATACATAGATCACTCACACTTCAACATCGTCCGAATCGAAAACTAGCCATAAACACCATTGAAATAACCTAATAAAATCAATGACATGTTACTCAAAATAACAAAAATGTCAAAGAAATATATGATGTCGGATTTTATGGGTAAGAAGATACATCATTCATCAAAGGATGCCAACTAGCTCAATGTTTCGATTTTGGATCACATTCAACTGAACATTACGACACTTCAATTTTTCTACAAATATGTGAAATAAAATGTTGTAAAGGACTGCCAAAAACCAATTTAATCTTTGGGCTAGTTACAATTCCAACTTTTAAGTCTGATTTTGAGTCAAGCTTCGGAAATAGCCAACTAGAGCCTTTAAGCTTACTGTGGATAGATATAATCATATCAGGTTTTGAATATTATTGGGAATGGGCCCCTTTTAGGAAATATTTTGACTTCAATCTTAAATAAAGTCAAAGGGGCTATAGGAGAATCCCATGAAAAAATATTCCAAATTATATCAGTATTCATTACTACCATACTACTACATGTGCTCATTAACATTAATGATAACCTCTTCATTCTTTGTTCAAAAAATTCAAACCCCTCGTATCTAGGACCTTACCTTCAAGATAATATATTTTAAAAACATCATTAGTTGACACATATTTTACCCTACTACAGTCTACCACTTACAATGGACATGTTAAGCTCATTAGAACATATGACAATGGATCTCAATGAAATTATTGGTTGTACATTAACTAGTTAAAGTCGTTGGCAAAAAGTATATTCATTTATTTTGTGATTTAAAGTAATCGAATAGTTTATACAATGAATAACCTAAATACAAAATAACCTCAACTTGGCTACATTCATTAGTTGTTAAAACATGAATTCAATGGTTTTGATCTATATTTGCTTGTAGAGAATATTCAAGTTGGGTTTTATAAGTGTTTTTCATTAATTGATTTAGAGTCTATATACGGGAGTTCTAGCGAAAAACAAGAACTAGCCTCACATACATACATAAGTTATAACTGGTGCTTCCATTTCTAATTCAATTTATGCACGATACAACATATATGTAGTTTGTCCATGTTAATTAGTTGTTAATAAATGAATTTAATGATTTTGATCTATATTTTTTTTTTCCAAAACAAATACTACAATAGTATTAAGAAACGCCATAAGAGATGTACATCTCGGTAATGAGCCCCTTTCTAAGTTCTAATTGTCAGCTTAAATAAATACTTCGTTGAAGAGTAGAACAACTCCACCTTATCAGAAACTTGCCTATAAAATTTCTTTGTCCCATATGGCATGAAAATCAAATCGTTTGAGCTCAGCTTATTGCATATTACCTTTTATATTATCCAAAAAACCTTTAAGATTATGCACAATCTTTGTCCAAATCCCATAATTTATCTAGGCAAGTCTTTCACTCACATTTCGGAATGCCTTCAAACATCGAGCCTTCCAAATATCCAAAATTGCTTGACATATTGTGGAGAAAGTTTATTCCGTCTCCATAAAACATTTGCAGCTGGTTCTTTCCATGATCTAGCACCTATTATTTTCCTACTAGTCTTCACAAAATACCGAAGAAAAGGCACACGCTTTATTTGAGCTTGAACCCACACTTTCCAATACGGTTCTCCATGATCCCAAGTTAATCAAGATATTGGTCTCATTTCCATAATCCAAATCCTCCAAAAAGAATTCACATATTGTGAATCCAGATCTAAGGCCCAAGTTGATCCATCATTTGTGATCACCGTCACTTTCTTATGCAAACAAAAGCTAAACAATTTAGTTTTCGTATGTGTGAAAGTTAATCTACCATCAACTTTTGTATGACTTGATTTAGAGTAAATATAAGTTATGGCGAAAAACAAGAGCCAAATATACATACGAGTAATTTCGATCAATATTGGCTAGTGGAGAAGATAGTTATCGACTTTTGGATGACTTGATTTAGAGTACATATGAGTAAGTTATGGCGAAAAACAAAAGCCAATATATACATATGAGTAATCTCAATCTATATTGCCTTATAGTGAAGATAGTTATTGACTTTTGTATGACTTGATTTGGAGTAAATATAAGCAAGCTATGGCAAAAAACAAAAGCCAAAATATACATAACAATTGCCTCAACAAGTTTGAGTAACAAGTTTGAGTAATTCGTCACAATCTTCCTCATTCTATGAGATTGAGAGAGTAGATTAAGTGAGATTGATAGTAAGAGTGATTGAAGTTCAGATTAAAATTGAGAGTGAAATCATGAATGAGGTGGACATAGATTGGGGTGAATTGATGGGTCAATTCATTAGCAAAGTTGTCCCGTCACATGTAATCTCACATTTTGTTTTCTATAATATATTTAACACATGTACATAGCAAATTAGCAATTGCGTTAATAACAACTTCTAGTAATTTGTCACAATCTTCCTTATCCTATGAGACTCTAGAATAAGATTGAGAGAGTCGATTAAGAATGAGAATGAGAGAAAGAGTGATTGAGATTTAGATTAAGATTGAGAGTGAAAGCATGAATGAGGTGGACATAGCTTGAGGTGAATCGATGGGTCAACCTTGTTAGCAAAAGTGTGTGTCATGTAATTTCACATTTTATTTGCTATAATATATCGAGCACATGTACAATTTAATAAGAGTGATGGATTATGATGTATATTTGAGTCTTGAGACTAAAAGTTTGGATTGGTGTTATGTGATTATCATCTATGATTTGCAACTTTTTTTTAATTTTTTGATTTGTGATTGTGATGATGGGACATGTCTTCAGGGTAAGTGTATGACAAATTTGGTACAGATAGCAATAAGTCGAATTATTTAAGCATGTTTAATGCATTACAATGAGGTTGATTTTGACAACACCCTCAACTTGGTCGCATTGATGAGTTCCTTTTTACTCTCTTTTTTTAACTCGAGATTAAATTTATTGTGCGTATTTCTTCTTGTGGAAATAATACAAGAATTATGAGACATCGTTATCACCATAGTACGTAATATACTCAAATGCATTGGCAAACTTTTTTTTTCATACGAATGCTTATGTTATCAAAATATTCTTATGCTTTTTTTTTACACTTTTTACCTTAAACAAAAAATTTACCTTATAATAAATAATGAATACAAAAGTATGGTATTTACCATACTTCGAGGGTGTTTACCATCCTCAAATGATTGAAACATTCTCGAATGTGAATGCCCTTATGGTGCGTATGGTTCATACTATGGTTATCACTCACATACTCACTTGACTTGTGGGTATTTTTCACATATGAATGCCCATGTGATATAACCATTTGGTTTTGTTCAAGATTATACATTATATGAATTGATTAACATATTTTTTCTAGAATAATATACCCACTGATGTTGGTTTTTGATTGAAAAACGATCTGCAATGGGTGGAGAACTTATTCATGTTTTTTTGTTCAAGGGAAAATGATTGAAGCTAATTGGAAGAGTATAGCTTGTACTTACCTAATACATAATGTAATAATGCATAGTTACATGTGTTTGTAAGCAATATTGTTTACATATGGGTGTTTTTTTATACATATAGGAAAGGATCGTATGTATTAAAAATGTATTTTGTTTGTTACTTTAATAACCAAGATTGTGAAATATCGTTGTGGTGTTCTCATAGACTAGCAAAGTCTTGTGTGTATAATGTTGTTTATATTGAAACGAAATTGATCAAAACGATACCAAATAAAGCTCGATACGATTCTATCAAATAACATTTGAGATTATATTGTAATTTTCGAATGATTGATTTATGAGATAGTATAATGGCTTCATATTGCCGTATGAAATGCAACTTGATTGATGATTGATTGTTGTTCAGTGTTTGTAAACATACATCCTAATTTCTAGCTTAAAATGAAGAATGGGGCATGCTTGTGAGACCTTATCAACATTTACATTAGACATATTGATCTTCGTAGATTTTAACAAAATTATTGTTGTTGCACAAATTTGGTTATTTGTGTGTTTCATAATTGATTTGGAATATCTATATATAATAGATAGCTAGAGATAAGTTATTTCAATCCATACAAAGTTCATAAGCAGATGTTAACACATAAGTTTGATGCTTTCAATCCACATTGCCCAAGACACTCTCACCCAAGTAATTGTATGCTATTGCTGAAACACCCTTGAGATGGTAGATGGCGACGAGTTACATAGTTAATGGAAACATATCGAAAATAAAAAGGTAAGAATTGTGGAAGTAATGCATAAAGAATACATATGACTAAGAGGTTTTTTTATGAATTTAATAGAGATTAAATTTCATTGTTCTCTAATTACAAGAACATAGATTCATGACCACCACATATAATATTTTCTTCAAATGTGTACAATCAAGTCCTCGACACTACGATGTCTTTAAATAGCTCCACCAATTTGCATCGAATTGTTTAATCACAATAATTCATTCCAATCCATCTTGAAACTACTTGAAGATGGATGCCCTTCTCTTTCATGGGTTCTTAATATGTCCCTCGTTTTGAATCGGTTTTCAAGTTGTTCATTAAATTTTAGTGATTACACCAATTGGTGCCCTTCTCTGTATCTATGTAGGAGTTGTGTACCGTTACCACACAAACATGATATTTTTGTTCCAATACAAGATGGATATGCAATCAACATATAGAGTATGATATGGATCACATCAAATATGCATCTCTAAGGTGTGGAAACCCTTTCAAGCAGTGTCCATAGTAAAACAAAAAATGCATTAAGCAACAAGAGATAAATAATCTTCCCATCTGTGTATTTTTTTATGTGTCACGAGCAATATTGAAACATCGTATGATTCTATCCCAAGCATACCCTCAATATATTTGACAATGTAGTTATCTATTAGGTACAATTGATTGCTTCATGTGTCTTAAGCATCCACAAAGGCAACTTCAGTACTAACAATAGTCATTTGATAGTCTGCGAACATCATCATTTGTCACTAATGCTAGTTCACGTGTCTCATGCATGGCATATTGCACCTTCATATTTGCATATTTTGAGATTTCTTCTTGCTTAATATGATTCTTTTATTTTATTATGTGTTTCTTGTTGTGCATTTTATGAAAAATATGTAAAATTGAGGTCAAGGCAAAACTTCAAAGCCAAGGGTTTGACATGTTCTACACAAGCCAAATAGTCCAACACATATTTGGGGAGACTCTATGGTTGTCATGAGACATTAAGACTCTTGCCCAACGATGTTGATGATATTGTATGGTTTATTGGCCTAAACGTCATGTAGCTTCTCTTTTGGTTCAAATAGAGAGGTAAAGTAGCCTATTTGCTTGAGTGGGGCATGCCTCGACTCTAGGATATCCTAGATTTCACCCTAAAATGAAGGGGAAAGAAGACATTCATGCCCATTGAAACAAGCTTTGGACAATTTTGGACTTGATAGGGATTCATTAACTCAGCAATTTGGGAGTTATCTTTTACTTTTAAAAGGGACATTTCATCTTGAAGCATCGAAGGATGCATGCATCAATGTAGAAAGGACTCGGGTGGTTGTAGGGGATATTAGGTAATTGCATGGGGTGTTTGTGATGGCTCATGACATTCAACTTCTTTTGTATTATACATATAGATGAGTGTATTGTATTCTATGTGCGTGACAAAGTTCACATGAAGTTCATGGCTCATGTTATATGTGCTTTAGTCAATTTAATAATTGATAATGATACCATTTTAGGACAGATTTGAAATGAGTAATAGAGTTTACAAGAAGAATACACATTTAGTAATATAGAGAGTCAAGTTGTGGTTACAAAACTATTGATGTTGTACATTCCTCGAGTAGTGGGACTTGTAAAAGGGTAGTTGCTGTAGTTAAAAATTTGTACTGTTGAGTCAGGGGTGATTTGAAAGTCCAATAACGGAGCTTCTACACATTTTCAACTATAAAAACATCATGTGATACAAGAAATTGTAGTCGAGATGCTAAACGCATGAGTGCATGCTTACATTGAGAAATGCAATAGATCAACATCCCTCAACAAACAATTGAGATCTAGAACGCCCGAGGTCACTGCTAAAACATGGTCAAACAAAAAGTGGTGTGTCGTGAAAAACCATTTCGACCATGTTTGGAAATTGGGACTAGCATGCGCAAGCAACACAACAAAGTAGAATCAATGTTCAAGCGAGCAAGAGGCAGCATGGAGTGGTGAGTGCAGGGACGTCGGAACTAAGGCCAAGAATGGTTGGTGTTTAAGCTAGGAAAACGAGATGTTCCAATGACATATGGAAGGGCGATTATATGAGGAGAAGAAGAAGGAAGAAGAAGAAGAGGGTATGAAGGAGTGATTATCTATGGTGTGAAGAGGATGGTAAGTTATCAATAGGATTTAACTACATATGTGTGTGTGTGTGTATGTATGTATAAAGAGTGTAATGAAAGCAGGCAAAAAACAAAACCAGTTATAATGGTTGGTCCCCGGGTCCCCCTTCTCCAACAATATCTATATTTAATACATGCCCTATATTTAGGCCTATTTATACATATGTCCCCCTCCCTCCTCTTTTAGTTCAAACGAAAAAAAGACTTGTTTTTTTTGAAAAGGAAAGAAACCTCAAACGGCTACAAAAAGCAAACCCCACCCTCTCCCCAGGCCAGCCTTTCGTTGGCCTTTGACCCTGGTTCGCCACGTGGCGCTCCTCGGGCACACGTCGGCAGGGGGCAGCGGCTCGGTCTGCCACGTCGGCAAGGCGGGCGCCACGTAGGCTCGGAAGGGGCGGGCGGGGCTACAAAACGTACGAGAAAAGTGGGGGGGAGGCTCTCCACGTTCAAAAAACCCATCTTCTCTCTCTCTCTCTCTCTCTCTCCTCCCCTGTTCCTGCTCGAGCCTTTCTCTCTCTCTCTCTCTCTGAGTTCTTCTCCTGTCTCTGTCTGTTCTTTCCGCCATGGCTGCTGATCCTTCCCCCTCTGAGAAGCCTCCCGCTTCCTCTTCTTCTTCTTCTTCTTCGAAAATAAGCGCTTGCTTCTTTCACCTCCTCGATTGGAACAGAAAACTCAACGCCAAACGCCACAAGCTCCTTCCTGCAGGTGAATCACTAATCCATCCCTTCCTTCCTTCTTTCACTCTTCTGCCATCTCTTCTGTTTCCCTTAATCTTCTCCTTCTTCTTTGTTCTTTCTGCAGATCGCCCATCTAACACGCAATCCCCCAAAAAGGCTCACAAAGATGAGAAGCTCCCTATGGCTAAACTACTCCTTGTAAGTGTTCTTTCGATTCCCACTCTTGCGTCGCTTCCTTCTCTTTATCATCAGTATTCCTTTTTTTTTCTGAATTCCTTCATTTTTGGTTTGGGTTCTTTGATTTCTTGCAGATTGCAGATGAGAACAGAGGTGGGTTTCCTAAATCTGGTGAGCTCTTCAACAAAGAGAGAACTCCCGAGAAGAACAAGAAGCAGCAGCAGCAGCAGAAAAAGAAGAGTGGGAAGAGGAGCCCGAGTGTGGTTGCTAAGCTCATGGGCTTGGAGACTATGCCATCACCCGAGCCGCCCCGCAAAGAGAAGAAAAAGACTGCGGATTTTCGAACTGATGATGAAAACACAAACCCTAATGATCACCCATTCGGAACAGTACCATACAATTCAGGTAAAGAATGAACACACAGTCTGTCTTGTATTCATTGTTGTGCAAAGAAAGGTTGGATCTTATAACCACTTTCCTAATGCAGAAAACGGGAGACTAAACATGAACCAGTCTGCAGCGATCGCGTGCCAGAAATCCTCCTCCGAAGAACCCAAGCTCATGTTCTTCTACAAGATTCCTTCTCTCTCGCCTCGAAAAATGGACGGCTCCTTGAGGTCTATTCTATCACCATCCAAAGCCCACAACAAGCTCATATCGCCAATCAAAAGCCCTTTAGGAACGAAACGATTGTTCGAAGCCGCAGCCAAAATGCTTGAACCAAACATGCAGCCCAGCACCCGCTTGAGAAGAAACACCAACATCGGTTCACGTGTTGTGAGATCGATGTTAAGCAATGTGAATCAAGAAGAGGAGAAATCTAGTGCTATTGTTAAATCAGTCCGAAATCCTCCTAAAAAACCCCCTTTGAATTCATCAAGGCAGCAACAAGCAATTACATCTCGATTGTATCTTGATCAAAGCAAGGCGCAAACTCAAACTCGACCGAAACCAGACAAGAGCAAGGTTGTAAATGTATCTAACCCTAATTCCTCTGCATCAAGGCCCCAAGCTGGAGGTAGCAATGTTAGGCTCAGGGCGGCGACGATCTCATCGAATTCTAGCCAAGAGGTGATAGTATCAAGATCAAAAAGTGACAATTTCAAAGATGAGGCCACACCATTTTCTTCTTCTTCTTCTTCTTCGGTTTCAAGCCAACACATCTTTCGCAGTAGGAGCGCGAAGGATGATGCCAACCATGCTAAGGTTTCTCGTAATGATGCGAGACCTAGCAAAGACGATAAGGCGAAGCTTGATACTAGAAAACAGCCAAGATTGAACCAACCATCTGCTGGTGTAAAAAAGAGAGGCTTGATATCATCCAAACAGGAAGTTGTAGATTCTATTAGTGTTCGTAATAAAGGTGGGTCAGAGGACAAAGATATCACAACAAGCACCATCTCATCGAATGATGCAAATGAGTCTTTGAAAAGGTTATCAACCGATTCAGTAGTTACAACCACAAAAGTTAGTAGTGATACTTCCAGCAATGGTGGCATTCTACACTATAGCCGGATTTTCGGCTCACGAAAAACATCCTCAGGGACAACGGAATGCAGCAAAAAGAAGGGTGATTCTTCATTGATGAAATCCTTGCTAAGGAAGAGGGCTGGCCCTTCTTCAGACAGAGTGTCAAAGGGCGAAATGGGGAAAGTCAGTTTGAAATCCTCAAAAGTTATCATCGATAAAAATGAAGATGATGTAGCACTATCTTATGAGGAGGATTCTTCATTCGCTTCAGGAGAATGCATCACCACTGACAAGTCCTCTGATGAAATGGAAGGCTCATCAACAGAAACTTCCTCTACTGTATATTCTTCCCTTGAGCCTGTTAGTGTAAGTATGGATGTCACTGCCAAAAATAGTAAATCCACGTCTAGCTCTTTGAATTACAAAGCTTCAGAAAGCAATTCAGTTGCTGATGGCGATTCAAATGTTGCAAGTAAAAAAAACCAGTTCCATTCTATTGTTAGTGAAAATTCAGTGAATAGTAGTTGCCTCTCTTCTGTCGGAGAGTGTGCTGATACTGCTTCATCCATTGCGGAGCCAGAAAAGAAGAAAGATGTCTCATACTCTGGCAAGACCACTGCTGCTATCCTACAAGAACTCCTGATGGCTTTGAATTCTTCCAAACCACAGATTGCATTGGAATGTAAGGTGCTCAACGAATCGAGAAATAATAACACATTGTCTTCCTCCTATGACACCATGTTTTCACACCATGAATCTGCTGGGTCTTTTAGTGCTGTCCAAGATATTGATGATTCTGCATGTTCGGATGAGGTGAGGGTTTGTGATAAAGGGGATGTCTTACTTATACTCTCAAATCTTCAAATTCATGCGCTGAAAATGTAAGAATGTTTTTGCAGATTCAAAGGCCAAGAAAAAGACTCTCAGCCATCACGGATGACTGGAGGCATCCAAGTCCTGTATCCACACTTGAACACCCCTTTGAAGATGACTCTTTTTCAGATAGTTGTGATAGCACACAAGGTAAGTTTACTTAGTTGAAATCTCATTTTCTGGAATCACTCTGTCAAAACATCCTTTCCTGCAATCTCTCAATGCTCAATCTGATGAAATGCTTGACTGCTCTTTGCAGAAAGAAACTCTCATAGGACTATACTTGGCTATCAACCGGATGTTGTATCACGAAGACATAACCTAGATGTCTCCTCAATGAGTTTGGATTTGAAGAAGCCATACAGAGAAGCATTCGAATGTGAGGAGCAGTACGTGAAAGAGATAATGGAAGCCACAAATCTATCTCATGTCGATATTTATGCCGCTATGTTACAACCTCCGACTTCACTTATTGACCCCACTGTCTTCAAGAATTTGGAGGAACAATTTTATCAACAATGGGAATGGGGTGTGAAGCCAGAAGAGTCCCTAGACTCTGATTCGACTTTACTGAGTGATTATGAGCAATGTGGAGCTAATCATAGGAAGCTTATATTTGACTGTGTTAACGAGGCTTTTAGATTGGATTTGGGCATCGACGAGAAACAATCCTGCCAGTGTTTCCCAAGGATTCCTGATTTATCTTTGCCATATCGCTCACGAAGTGTGAGTAAACAGATAAATGCGTGGAAAGACATGGCTTGCAACATGAATGTGGATGATATAGTGGAGAAAGAGATGAATACAGGCAGTGGAAAGTGGGTTGATTTTGGCTATGAAGTCTCTGAGCTTGCAGTGGAGACGGAGACCAGCATAGTTGACCGACTTATCAATGAGCTAGTTGTTGATTTGTCGAGAGGATCATCTATCAGCAGAGGTTCAAGGCAATGCATTCGTGATAACAAAAGAATGCTATGACGTTACAATCACAAACATATGGAAACACCAGAGAATTATCGTATACTTAAAAAGCATCATCATGCAAAAAACAGTGCATGTGTATCATAAATTATGTGATACAACAGATGGGATGGGTATAGCACCTTGCTTGCCTTCTTTGTAGAGGGGAACTTCTGTATCCTTGAGGGTTCCATCTCTAGTTATGAGCTGATTGTAGCCCTTTTTGTTTCAAAGAGGCCAATTGAACTAAAAAATCAATGCACTCTCAATTCAGTGTGTTTGATGTTGTCTTAATTAAACTTGATAGGCTATCTCTTCTTGCTTGTGAAATGAATTGGAATGTGGATTGATTAATACCATGCAGGATTATTATTTTACTGTTTTGTGTAAAAGGTTCATGTGATACGATCTATGTGCTTTATTCAAATGAATTGTTGTAAATAAGCGCTAGGCACCAACGTCAGTGTTTGTATTTAGTAATGAATTATCGTGCATGATAGTTTTTATGTGTAGTCTGAGGCGACCAGTCAAAGATTCAAAATAAGTTAATGGCAAACTTTTTCTGCTTTCACCCTCAATAAATAAATACTGTGATTGATTTTGTGCATGTGATGGCTATCTACTCTGTGAAAAGTCCATATGACCCACTCATATTCTTTTGCAGATTATCCACGTTGATGTGACTGTCTGAGTGCCCACTGCCTTAAGTTTTTAATCATTCATTAACCATGATAACCAATGTCACTTTACACTTTTCAATAAACATGATCTGTCTGAACATCTGTTACATGCACGCTGATTCAAATTACCAAAATATCACTAAATCTTTAAGCTAGGAATTTGTTTTGTATTCGTCAAAGATTTGAAATACAATTCAGTGTTTTATATTTGAAGTGAAAATAATTAAACTGATTGATACAGAAAACAATCACAAATTCTTTTCTGCATCACATTTACATGTGTTTAGCTAATTATCTCGTATGTCTAAACATAAATTAATCATACAATAAACCATGGGGTATGGTCACGAGTTCATCATAGCTCCGTCAGACATGGATATAGAAAAGATTGAGAGACTGCTGGCAAGAAATCCAATCAAATATGAGCCTCCTTCAGACTGCTTGTTATGCAAAATTTTATTATTTATTTCAACTCTAAAGGCTTGAAGTACTTTCTATCAATAAGAAATGCACCGGATGCCAATCGAATAGCCCAAACATCTTTCGGTTTTCTGCCTATTATCCTGGGGTACATAAACCAAAGTTCAATAGGATCAAAATCCAGGGAAAATATATAAAACAATGATCCCCTTTTAATAATCAAATAATTACAGGTGCAAAGGAAAGAAAGACCAGCACCTTCCAGCATCTCCAGGCATGACACTACCGCCATTTGGCCGCATCATAGGCATTGGTTCAGCTGTCTTGAGATATGGTGGCGGCTCAATTATCACAATTGGACTCCCTGCTTTGAGATCATTGTAGGATGCATCATCTGTACCATTATCATCATTTGCCATAATATTCATGCAATTGATTTGGAAATGTTTGCGAATCACATTTCCAGTTTGCCCAACCTTAAGAGATGGTGAATGAGGTATGAAGTCAGCATTGTTGTTGCTACTGATCCTAGGTACTCCACATTTCGGCAAAACAATTGGTACGGCTGCCAATAGTAGAAGAGGAGAAAAATCAATTTCCAATAGCCTAGCCACTGACATGTACATAGTACTTATCTTGGAAGATTGTAGACCATTTTTCTAGTTGTGTTTAGGATATCCTTGAATCATGATTATTCCCTTCCAAACAATTTGGTACATTATGTTGCTATTTGAAAAGAAATGAAAAAAGCTAAAAATATATAGATTTTATTTCCTTTTCATTTTCTGTTTGTTGGGGAGGGTGGGGAGAAAGCCTTTCCTTGAATAAAATGCTGAAAATTCAAGTAGGTGGATGGACTACATGGTTCCATGGGAACTGGTTATTCTCAAAACATCTACCTATCAACATCAAATCTTGAGATCCTTTTTTTTGTACACCATGCATCATATCTGCATCATGTTTCAATATGACAGATCCATAGCATGTCTTAATACATCATATCCAAATCACGGCTCAATAGGTAAGTTCAATACCATGTCTTAATACATGTTGTTCACATGATATCCACATCTATGCCACAATGATCACGATTCACATCATATCCATATCTACTTCTCAATACATCATATCCATGTCTTATCTACATCATGTCTCAATAATGTATTGCATCCACATCGTGTCCCAAAACATGTTATCCACATCTATGACTCAATATTACACCATATCCACATCTGTGTCACAATACTCCGTATTTCTCTGTACGATGAGTTCATCTCAAAGAAATTTGCATCTGAAATTCATCATCATTTTTTTTTGTGTGTGGAAAACTCACCAAAACATAAACAAAATAACATATTCTTGCATGCTAAAAAAAAACAAGAAAACAAAAATTCACCAATTATACAAAATAAATGGCAGAAGATTAAACTTAGACCTCTGTCTGTCTGTCTGTCTGTATGTTTCTGCGTGTCTATGTGTCTATATGTGTGTTCCTCTCTCTCTGTCTCTCTCTCTCTATCGATATATACCTGTTATAGATACTTGAGCTCGACAGTGTTGTACAGTGACGAACGCCATAACGTATTTCGAAGGCTTCACTATCCACCATGGCTATCCATACAAGGAAGAAGACACCTTTGTTTATTGATGTGTTCCTTCATTATCCATAACACAGTTTTTATTTATTTATCTAGGGAGCAGTTTTTTACTTTCTCTAAAAACCTTTTGATTTAAATCCAATACATAAATTGATGGCCGGGATGTCGAGATTTACTTGCACACATATATTTCCGCACTGTGGGATTCAATACATCGGGCTTGCAAAACCCACACTCCAATGGGCATTCTCATAGGCCAGCTTGAGTTTTTGAGTTGTCAAGGTATTAGGGGTTAATTCCTGTTTTTGGTGTATGCATAATGCCTTCTGTTTTTGAGACACAAATTGGGGTGTAAAGACATTCTTATTTTTGGAAACCTCACGGATGAAATGTCTTTGAAGGAGATCCAAATGTGTTATTTGGTAAGGCATCATCATTGTCTTTTGTGTTGGTGTTGGTGTCACATGGCTTCTTACAAAGTCTTGCAAGATCTCTATTGAGTTATGTGTATTTTCCTCTTTGTGCAAAGAAGGAAAGCTTTACATCTCAATGTCATGAAGACAAAACCCTTATTTAGGTCAAAGCAGAGACCCCACGTTGGGTATCAACGTGGCCATTGATGAACATGGGGTTTATTTAGAAAGCAAAATGTTCCAAAGCATCAATATGCAAACGGTTGCTTCAATGGCCAAATTAGAGATATTTAATGTTAAAATTGTAAATGATTTGGGGGCATCACGGTTTTCATTTGACGATTGATGTGAGGCATGGGATAGAGAAGCCAATTAAAGAGAAGGGTGGGTAATAGTTTTTAGGTGGGGGAAGAAGGCAAACCAAGGCCATTGTCAATGTGCTTGTCATGAATCTATGTCTTTGAAGATTTTAAGATGCATCTTCCAATTCTACCAAGAGAATGATAATATTAATCAACTTTTGATAGATTACAATCATGTCAATAATATTCTAATAACTATATCATGGTGATCATTAATTGTTACCATTCCTGACTCAAAGAGTGATGACTTACCATACAGTATAATGAACTTGACTATTCTTTGTTCTTCATTGGTATATATCATCTGAAATTATCTATAACAATTACATGCGGTTCCATGCATATAAACATTCTAGTCAGTAAATTCACAAAGACCACACAATCAGGTTGAAGAACAAGGATAATGAGCCATTATGTGTTACCATCTCATCTGGCTATTAGTTTCTGTGGTACAGCATTGAACAGATAAATGCATTTATATCTTATCTTATTCATATACATGCATGCACATACATGTGGATTCATATATAAATGTGCGAGTAGTATAATGTCATGATCCACATGGAGCTTGATGCAAAGATTAAACGCATAAGATACCAAACTAACATTCCCATAACACGTTTTACCACAAACATTATATCCACCACTGGGTTTAGGTATTGATCTTCAAGACAACCTATCTTCCATGTTTGGTATATACTCGTAGTGTAGATTTCCTTGACTTATCAAAGATCCCTGAGCATACAATCCATCTTGGTAGGTCATGAAACAAAATGAATTGTGCTCATTAGATAAGAATTAAGAATAAGTCACAATGCCATCTCCAATAATCATTATTTGAATAAAATTTGCATTTAAATAATTTTATAACAAAGAATTAAGTTTTTTACAAGTTCAAATTAATTCAAATAAAATTTGCAGCACCAACCATACATAAAAACGATTAAACGGTATGAATGCCCTACGAACTAACTACCTCAGCATTGCTCACAATGCTTGTTGGTATGCTTGTTGTGGTGCTCACAGCAATGCTTGCCGTTCTAGGGACATTTATCTTTGCTCGAATTGTCGCACGCCCAAGCCGTGATCGATCAAGAGCCTTAACAATAGCATCCACATCAGTGACCCCTTCATTGAAGAATATTTGTGCCATTGGTCTGGAGCTTCCTTGTTTCCTAATGATATTCACTTTCAACACATCTGCTCCTGCTTTAGATGCATGATCTTTCAATTCCCTCCATGAGGTCGAGACATCGAGATTCCATACAAACACACTGTCTACATTGCTAGATTTGTCTGTAGTATCTTGCTTCTTGACGGGTGGCTTTGTACCTCTACGCTCTGCAGTAGGTGGAAGCTTTTCTGAGGGCCCTACAGGAAGTTTCGTGCCCGTCTCTTTCTCGATTTTCTTCTTGAGCTCTCGCAATACACGGATCTGGCCAAGCTTCTCAGGTGACAGAAGCTCCCAGTATATCCCTACAGAAAAAAACATGAGTTCAGCTCTTCGTACTTACACGTACTAGACCAGGCATATTAAGTGCTTCTGGATATAGTTCAGTTCATATGCGAGCACAGAAAGAACTGGATTTGGTAATTAATCAAAGATAGCTACTTTTTGTAGAGGGAAGCCTAGAGAGCACATTAAGACCTCTGGATATCTATGGAGCTCTATCCACAAAGAAAGAGGGCATAGAGAGATGGAATTTAAATAGAAGCATTATTTGTGGCCATGGTTCTGTATATCCAAATCACATGGATGGACAAAACACTATGAAAAAACATAGCAAATCCATTCTTGCAAGATGTTTCTCCATGTAAATGTCTCTCTTCAATCCAAACATCCACGCCTATTGATCACCGGAAGGTAGAAAAAGATAAAACAGAGTTTCTCACCATGTATTTCTACAACAATAAAAGCTTGAAGGCCACAGCACACTGTGGTCTGTTAGCAAAACCATGTGCATTTTTTCGGCAATTTTAAATCTCCAAAAAATGGGAGACAAATGACCCTTCTGGAAACCCTTTCTTTAGATAATATCCCTTTGAAAATAAAGGTTGCAAAAGATGCTCAACATGTACATAATCTCAAGGTGTAAAACTCTCTGCTTCAATCCAGTAGACAATGTATTCACATGCCATTGGATGGTGAAGATACACACACAAAGAGTTTTTATTGTTGATCTCTGCACCGATAAAAGCTCAAAGGCCAGATGCAAGAAAGCAGACCTTCAGCAGAACTTGTGCATCCAAACTATTAAGGACACCAATCTCTCCCTATTAGTGACATTGTTTGGGCAATGTTTCTTCTATTAATTTGTCAGGTTCCCTTTTTCATGCAATAAAGTGAAAGGAAAATTATCAGAAAATACCACAATACTATAAAAAAGGTGGCAGATATTTTATATATTTCTATTGAACTCTATTTTCTTTATAAAACTACGACACTTTCAATACTCTAGCTCAATCTCTAAGTATTAGCAACATTGTTTGAAGATTTTTCTTCTGCTAATTTTCTATTAGCACAATATAGTCTAGCTCAATCTCTCACTATCAAGCTTCCTTTTTCATGCATAAAAGTAATAGGAAATTATCAGAAAATACCACAATAATACAAAAAATGGCAGAAATTTTATATATTTGTATCAGATTCTATTTTCTTTATAAGACTCACATTTTCAAGAATGAGGAAATCTGTTTCCTGAAAACCATGTATCATCCGCATATTATAAATCTAAAAGAAGAGAAGAGAACCTTTCGGCTTCGGAATGGCCGTATTAGTGTAGATTATACGCGTAGGTGTGCAAATGATATCTACCGGCACATCATGAATTTTCAGCTTTTCAACAGGTATATCATCCACAAGCTGTTTATCATGAACTGCAAACCAGAAGAAGCTTTCATATGATAAGTGTTTTCAAATTTTCATAAATTTAAATATTCCATCTTTTCCTACTCACTTGATGTGACCACTATTGTCGAATCATCAATGGCACCCATATGTCTCAACATGCCATATTCCAACTCTGCAAACCCCTGTCCAAGTACGAAACCAATAAAAACCTACATTTTCTTTGCATTGCCATTTTCCAGGTGTTGTACTCCTGATCCAGGTATTACATGGAAAATAAGAGTACTTGCCTCTCCTTTTCCGAGACGAGCACCAGTTTTAGGATCCACTGCAACAGATCCAATGACAATCAAATCCACCTTTAATTCAGCATCAAGCCCCAGTGGTTTTCCATACTTTGCTACACCAAGAGCAGTACAAGCTTCTGCCAAGACACCCTCTGGCAACGTTGAAGCTTCAAGTTCGCAAAAGAAACCAGTTCGCAATCTTGGTTGTGGTGTCAGGAGCTTCTTCTTGGCTATGTACAGAAAAAGAGAAAGAAATTTAAAAACAAATCCCTTGACATGTATTAGAACCAATGGTGGACATGGACATCACCATTACCTTCTAATGTAAGATATCGCACTTGCTTCTGTGGAGTATCGGGATTAACTTTCACACAGTTGGCTGCCTGAAAAACTGGGAGGCTGGCCAACTTTCTTGTAAAATGAAAGAAATGGTGTCAAAAGTTTTGTATAAGAAAAATAAAACTTTTATTGGGCTTGCTAGCTGAATATTCTTAAGGATGAGTGAAATGATGAACCAAAAAGAAAGGTAGGGTTACATGATAAGAAAATGCTACACACACATAATTAGCTACGGAAGATTGACAATAATGATCAGTACTTAACTAGTAATAATGAAACCAAGGAATCTGATGATAAATGAGTACTATACCGGCAATGCAGTGTTGATTACAAAAGAGGCAACCATGCCACATAATCATGGTTATACCAAACTCTTTGCCATAATCTTATTCTCCCTAATTCGTTTTGATCTGGAATTCTTTCCAAGCCAAAGAATCTGATGATAAATGAGTACTATACGGCAATGCAGTGTTGATTCCCAAAAGAGGCAACCATGCCACCTAATCACGGTTCTACCAAACTCTTTGCCATAATCTTATTCTCCCTAATTCGTTAACAGATTCAACCCAGCCAGTATCCTAATATCTCTTGCCCGCCTTCCTTCCTTTTTCTTCTTCTTCTTCTTCCTCTTTCTTTAGTCATCTCATTCAGAAACATCAACCCGTTGCACCACCACCAAATAATTCAACCAATGCTACTCTCAAAACCCTAAATTCTAAGATTACAAATGGTCAGATTCCAATTCTCTTACAAACTTCTCTTTTCACTCCTCTTTTACTTCTTTCTGTACCTCTCTATGTTTCCCCTACTTTTCTCTTGGTCTCATCCTCTCTCCTTCTTCTCCTTCTTCTCCTTCTACCACTTCCTCTCTTTTAGGTTTTGTCTCAGATTTAAAAAAGAAAGAAAGAGGACATGGCAAATTATCTTTACCAATTCAAGAAAAGAAAATAACAATCCGAGAGTGTTGTGCATTACAAAGAGCCGGACTAAGGAGTGGGTGGAGGAGGCCCAGACCTTTGAAGCTGCAGTAGACGCCCCGACAAAGTTGGGGATGCGGTGATGGACAGGGCGGGGATGCACTGCAAGGTTCTCGCGCTCCATCATATCCCACACGCGCTTCCGGATCAACCACTTCCATGCCCCATCATTGGAGGCAGCAGAATCAGGGGAAGATGAGGCGTCAAGATTGGCAGCGGCATCGGCCGCTTCCTTCATGTCGAGGCGGGCCTGGGCATCGAGGCGGAGGCGTTCAGATTCGAAAGCTTCACTCGCGAATTCGGACATGGGCGGAGGTTGGGCGCGCACAGCAGGGGGGGAGGGACAGGGCAATGTTGATGAAGAAGGAAGAGGGAAGAGCGTCGATGCAGTAGTAGAGAAGGATAATGACGATGATGGAGAAGATCGGAACAGAAAAGGAGAAGCAGAAGAAGAAGAGGAAGAAGCAGAGCAAGAAGAAGTGGGGAAAGAAGAAGGCAGACTCATTTGCAAGGGAAACGCCATATCCTAATCTCTCTGGGTCTCTGTCTCTGTCTCTGGGTCTCTGTTTCTGTCTATCTGTCACTCCATCAATGGCTATGGCTTATAGTCTTCTAGAGACATCTTCATGATTCTTCTTCTTCTTCTTTCTTACTATTTTTTTTCTTTGTATTTAGTGTATTGAGTAATGAAAGTTTTGGATTGATCAAACACAAATAGTTGCCTGTGTATGGATGTATGTATTTTTTTTCTTTGTATTTAATGCATTGAGTAATGAAAGTTTTGGATTGATCAAACACAAATACCTTACCTCGTCCTAGAGGAGGATTAGGTATTATTGATCCAATAGACCAATCAAGAGCATTGTAAATAAGTTGCTCATTAGAAGATTTACGTCGGGGCAAGAGATATGGAAAGTATTATTGCTTGACCGTTGTTCAGATTGCTCTCCTAGCTTAGGTGCCCCCTGATCGAAGGATGTAAATTGGATATTTTGGGAAAATTTCCGAATACCTTCGGCCAATAGATGGGAAGACAAATTTATTAGGACATTATTTTCAGCATAGAAACAAGTATTACCTAGTTTGCTTCGTAGTAAACCCAACCCCAAACATTACCTTGACTATCTCAGACAAATGATCGTTTGGAACCAGTTGTTTACAACATCAGATGGTTTAGTGTTGGGTTCTAGTCAATGGTTATCGTGGGGAAAAATGACAGAAGGTCCCGCGAAAACAGTTCAGACCTGGCAATAATTTTTATTGTGTTCATAGGAAGAGGAAAAAGAAATCCTAGGTAATATGCATGGCGGCCAAATAATGTATTAACAAATTCAGGAAGCTATGAGTAGACTCCTCATAGCACCCAATAACTCTAACCATAGATGGGTTGGGGTTTTTCAAGATTGGAAGTACTCTTGGGTATTAAGGGGTGTTCAAATGATAAGACCTACCAACTTTTTGAGGTGGATGAAACGAACCAATTGTCCTAGTCAGGGGAAATGGTGATAGATTACCCTTATGCTATTGGACACAAGATAAGGGTCATTGGATATGCCGACCATAAATGGTATATCGATCCAATGATAGAGGAAATAAGGGCACATTGGAAGTTGTGGGTGTTGGTTAAAACCCCTGGTATTCAGATTAGATTGGGACCCAATTGATTATCAGTGGATTGATCCTTTTACGGGTAACAAGTTCAATTTCTTTCAATATTCTGTACAATTGGGAAGACATGTGCTTTCAGATACACGGGATGTGTTACCGGTTGCATTTCAATATTCGAATCAACAAGGTATTACTCCCCAATTCCTTGCAAACTTCTAGGTTATCTTATGGGCAAGAAAACAACAACACCAAATATTGCATGTACAATGGTTACTTGTACACCGAGCCTTGCCGGTTGGCACATGGTTGCATAGAATGGGAGTATCTTTTGGTTGTGCTCGATGCCATTTACAAACGGAAACTCAAAAACATTTGTTTATGGGAATGCATTGAGTCTCAAACGATATGGCAATGTCTCCTTAAAAATTCTGCTAACTATTTCCCCCCATTGGTTTTCATTTGGGGCATGGTGGTTTGGACATCACTGGTTTGTGATGCGTTCCATTATGACACTGAATCTATGAACCATGGATTTTACACTAAATCTAGAAGTGTTCATACATTACCATTGTTGTCATTATAGTTTTTAGGAATACGGAAGGAAGTCCAACCAGTATGGGAGATACCGAGTAGTACCATTGTATATCACATCTGGAAGGCTCGGTGCTCTCTCGTTTTCCATCAACTTAAAACATTACCAGCTCTATTGGTTTCAAATATTTGGTTAGACATAGTTCATACTATGAAGGGTCAATGGGATGGTATAGTTGGAGATTTTGATGCTAAAACTGCTCAACGGCATGAGTTTCTTATCGTCTAGACAACTACTCCATTCATGACATCCAATTACAACACTCCTTATTGGCATTTTCAGCCTCCGAAATGGTTGTTTCCCTCGCCGATCACATAGAATTTTAAAATCTTGTAAAATGTTTACACTAATGACAAGATATCTTCTTTCAAAATAAAAATAAAAAGTTGCATATATGTATGTATTTTTCTTTGTATTTAGTGCATTGAGCAATGAAATTTCTAGATGATCAACACAAATAGTTGTCTATGTATGTATGTATTTTTTTCTTTGTATTTAGTGCATTGAGTAATGAAACTTCTAGATGATCAACACAAATATTGCATGTATGTATGTCTTTTTTCTTTGTATTTAGTGCATCGAGTAATGAAAGTTCAGGATGATCAAACACAAACAGTTGCCAATATGTATGGTAGCTCACTTCACAGGCTAAAGAACTCGCCGGAGAAAGAACTTCTCAGGGTGCCATGCTGCATAACACTCCAAAAGGATGGTCCCCCCCCAACATTGTGATTGATCGTAGCACACTTATTCTCATCACATTCCTTTAAGGAAACAATTAGGATGCATAATCGTATTTATGTTAGGATTAACTACATAACAATCGTGATCATGATTAACCGTTGCCAATGAATGATCAAGCCTATATAGGCCTTGTATTGAATCATGTATTGTTGTGGTTGGAGTTCCAACAACACTTACGTGATTATAATGCAATTGGCATTTTCTATTAATCCCCATGGGTTTATGTGAGGATGGATCGCAAAGGTAGGGTTCCTTTGCTTTTGATCGTCAAGAGCTACCAAAGAAACAACCAACCCACCCCTTTTGGTTGCAGGTAGCAAATGGAATTCAATATGGCACTCATATTATAATATCCAATTATGTACACGTGGGACATGCGATTGAGGATTGTCCACAATGACCTAGAAGGTAGAGCATTTTAATCGTGATTTATGTATTAGATGTGTGGGGTATGGCCTATAAGGATTCAAAATAATGAGAACGAGGAAGCACTTAAGGATTGGAATGCTGAGGTCGAAGTTTCACACCTTTGGCCTTATAGCAAAGGATTAAGTAAAATTGGACAAGTTTTTTGTGAAATTTGATAAATTGCTAGTAAGTTAAGTAGAAGTGAATAGCAAGAATATGCCTCCTCAAGGGAAGAGATAGTGTCAATGTTAAACCCTTGAAATGTGGTCAAGATCAAAGTTACAAATCTTTCAACTTTATAAACCTTAGATGTGATTTTGAGGATTAACACCAGGAATTGAAAGGCATGAAAGAGATAGAGGTATTCGGTAAATCACATTCCATTACATAATGTCGTGAGGTTTGCGATCCTTAATAGCTAGCCAGAGTTTCACCATTCCTATATTCGGTTTCCTTATTGAAACTTACCAATGGAATTCAAATAAAAATGTGGATCATCAAAGTAGAGTGGGAGATAAGATATTGGAAAGGTCAATACAAGAGGTATCGTAATTGTCTATGAAATGCCACCACAAACTTGGATATTGAATATAATAACTCTTCAAGCACAAGAATTGTCGTGTAGTGGAGGAAGAAGGGGAAAATGCATGAATTCATGAATTTGAGCATAAATCAATAGGCATGATGTTACAAGACGGACAATAGGAAAGGCAAATTGGATATGCAATTTGATAATAACTCAATTCCTTCATCTTTTTGACACAAAATACACTGAGATATGAGTTGTCCCACCCTTCTTCATTTGATATTGATGATAGAACTGCTCAAAGGCTTGAAAGAGGTGATTCAACAAGTTGCATTTCTAGAAGAAGCTTGCAAACGACTTCTTGAATATGGCACCTTGATCAAATTTCATACTCATCGCTCTTAAGGTTATGATTTTGGATGAAGTAACCAACCATGATCTTTACTTTATCTATGATGGATATTTCTAGCTACGTCCAAATTTCATAAAGGGAGAAGATAAAAGAAGGACAATTTACCAAGATATTTACCCTATCTACAATTGATGTTGTAAAGTCTATATTCTTCCTTCTATATGAGGGGTTTCTTTTATATTACTTGTAGATTTTATTAATGAATGTAAAATGAAGCCTAACATGGAAGACTTTAACCTTGTTATGATTAGATCAAACTAATGATATTATTGGAAATAAAGACATAAATAAGTTAGGACGTTGTTTCTCCCAACCACCCACGAGCAATGGATTTGAGGTGATCCCCAAACCCCAATGACATCCCATACCACTGCGCATGGTCTTGAGATATACCTTGGGTTATATTAGGTGATAGGTGCCTTGGCACGAGAACTTCGCCAAGCCACCAAAGTCTTAGATTCCCCCCAAGGAAATGATAAAATGAGGTAGCTAGTCCCATATTTATATCTTATGCCAACTCATTGGCTTTTGGGATCCTAGATCTAATATGCCTATCATCTCCTCAAATTCTATCGATCTTTAATTGTCATGATGACATGTCATTCACAAAGCTTAATCAAGTATGCCAACACAAACTTGTATGCTACAATATTAAGCCATGTCCTCTTCAGGCGAAAATAGTACAAGCTTCAAGGATACAATGTCCAATATAGTAAGTAGAGTCTAAATAAGGAAAAGAGTGTATGTCCACCCAAGTGTGAAACATGGTAAGGTTAAGAGCTCAAGTATGTAAAAGAAGTTTAAAAGCCCCTTTGAAACTTTTTTACTACTTCGACATTAGTTTTCATGGTCTAAGCTAGAGAATCTTGATCTTCTCATTGATTATCGGTAAGTGGTTAACTCTAAGCCTTACATGAATCGCTTCCTAGAGTGGTGTTTGATTGATTGTAGCATGTATTAATTAGATTTCCTTCTCTTTTGATATGTTTAAGAGAGTACTTTAATTTTACGTGTTTCTTCATTTTGTTAGTTTCATAAGAGACCGAGGAGAGGCTTCCTTAGGTCGTTAACATGATGGTGTGTAGCTTAAGGGTTATCGGTGACTAATCTTAATTGTCTTGTCAACGATGGCATGTAGCTTAACTGATTTGATCTTGCATCATGACCTCGGTAGGGAGATTGAACTTGAACCTAGAGAATGATACACATGGTGTAACACACCTAGAAGCCATACGCACACCAAAAGCATATGTGAATTGGCAACCAAATACTAGTTTCATGAGGTAGAGATATCATCTAGTATCAAGGAGAGGAAGAATGGATAAGTGTGAACATGGTGGTGAACGTAGTGTCAACAATGTGAAACAACAATCGAGACACTTCAACCCGTTGAATGTGTAATGTGCAATGACAATATTATTTTTCCATCCCCATGGCGATGAAATTCTTGCAAATTTGTAAAGAGTTCTAGCTTGGACGAAGCATGGATGTAACAACCGATTTGTGGTTATGGTGCAGGGTGACAAGATTGCCATTCATGGGGGGTGGGAATCCAACTTGAGTGGATCAATTGGCAAAGCGAGACATTGGCACGGTGGGGCCGGGCCGAAAAGAGTTCGTTTAGGAAGGGAGGAGCTCGAACGAGAGGTGTTATGAGAGGATAAGAAGAGGTGGAGAAAAAAAGTGAGCACAAGAGTAAATTGTGAGGAGGAGGAAGATGATGGCAGAGTAGTGGGGCAAGGAAGGAATGGGTGATTGAGAGAGATTCCAAAACTTGGTGTATTTTGATAGTATGTATGTATGTATGCATGTGTGCGCATGTATTTGATAGTGTAAGCATGTATGTATGCATGTGTGTATGTATTTTGATAGTGTATAAATGTACAATCACAATGTATGCATACACATGTGTATGTATGTGTGTGTATGTATGTATGTATGTATGTATGTAAGTGTATGTGTGTATGTATGTATGTATGTATGTAATTGTGTGTGTGTGTGTGTATGTATGTATGTATGCATGTGTATGTATGTATGTATGTAATTGTGTGTGTGTGTGTGTATGTATGTATGTATGCATGTGTGTGTATGTATGTATGTGAGTGAGTGAGTGAGTGTGTGTATGTATGTATGTATGTATGTATGTATGAATGTATGTATGTATGTAGTGAAAGTATGTATGTGTGTGTGGTGGTGTGAGAGGCTGAGAGCTGCCCTGTTTCTGCACTTTCTGGATAGAAGGGATGTTAAAGCTACCATGTCCAACCAATAGATTTGCAGAGAGCTTTTGCAGGAGCCAATGGGATTTGCCAGGCAGACACAGAGACAGACAGAGACACAGACAGAGAGGTAGGGACTGAGTCTGTTCCCCTTTTTTACTTTGTTATGCATAAGGTATCCATAGCCAAGTAGCTCTCTTCACTCACTCTCTCAAACCCCCTGTAGAGAGAGAGAGAGAGAGAGAGAGCCCTTGTGGTGTGCTTTCCTCAGGAAGGTGCTTCAACAGAAATAGCATCATCAAGACATGGCTGCAGCTTCTTGTCGATCCCTGAACCTCACCTCACCTGAACCCTCCCTCACTTCTCCTGTCCCTCTCTCCTCCTCCTCCTCCTCCTCCTCCTCCTCTGCATTTGGAGAACGATTCTCTCCTGCTAACCCTAAATCTTTGCAGATATTCCGAAAGGGTAGGATCCAATCCACCATCCCCATCTCTGTCCGCTCCAAATTGTCATCAGATGAAGACTCTGTTTCATTCTTGAAGAATTCATCCGTCACCCTCCTCTCCACTTCCCTCATTGCATCCTCGGGTCCAGCCTATGCCCTCACTGCAGAAGAGATAACTGATGGCCTCTTAAAGGTACACACACATTCACATATCCCTCCCCAAGAGAGCATTACACGATATGCATAGGCTATAGATACACATACACGCACATAAGCATATGCATACAAACCTTTAATGTTCTGAAGAATTTCCTTACACACTCCTCTGCAGATCCAAGAAGTTACCGAGAAGGCTACCGGAGTTATTGGCAATGCTTATGGGACAGGCAAAGCATTTGTCGACCAGTTTCTTACCATAGTCAAGCCTGCTATTGATGCTGCAGCTCCTTATGTGAAGCAAGCTGCAGATGCTGCCTTCCAAATTGCAACCCCCATTGCTTCTGATGTAGCATCCCAAGCTGATAATGCCCTCAGGAATGCTGGTGTTGATACACAGACTGTGGTGTATGCAGCCAAGGTCTTCTCTACACTTTTAATGCTTGGAATTGTTATAACAATAAGTCAATTAATTCAAGAAATGTATGGATTGTTCTGAATTGAGTGTTGGCCCAGTTATGGCTCTAAAGTTTACTGTAGATTGTCGGCACATGGTTCGAGGATGATATTTTCTATGGTAGTTAGCAACCTAAATGTAGCCCAGGAGGCACATATGCATTGAATCTCCATGGCTGGGTGATGAGTTCTGTTATCTTGACACCGGCTGACCTTAAAGATGGGTATGACACTTCCTTTTAGAAGCCTGCATTGTGGCAAAGATAGTTTAGTGGGTGTGTAAACTGTAAAAGGATACCACTGTTGCAAAATAAGTCTCCGACATTTTCTAACTGTAATGATCAAATACAGTTCCTACAGTATAGATTACAATCAAACATCATGAACTAGGCATGTTGGTCTAAGTCTCTAAGGAGGTAGCCATTATCAGAAGTGCCCCTAAACTAAATCCTTTCTGGACCCGAACCCATGAACCTCAATTTATATACACTCACCATAACCAGCAGGCTACCACTGTCATTGATTGGCTTGATCCCTATGGTTTTCTTTTATTGTAATGTGTCTATGTTTTGAGCAGACGGCTGTAGAGGTTGCTGGAGAGGCAGCTGAACAAACAGCCAAGGTCATCGAAAGTGCAAAACCTGTTGCTTCAAGCACTGTGGATTCTATTGTGTCAGCTGATCCTCTTTTCCTTGCTGCTGGTGCTGGAGTTGTAACTCTATTTTATTTGTTAACACCCCCTTTGTTATCCTCGATTTCCTACTCTTTACGAGGATATAGGGGTAATCTGAAAACAAAGTCGATCTCTTGTTCCTCATTATTCATGCATTTTGGAATCGAAGATTGATCGTTTCTCATTCTTCCTCATAGGTGATTTGTCAGCAGCTCAAGTGCTTGACTTTCTTAGCAAATCCGACTTTGTACTTATCGATGTTCGAACGGAGAAAGAGAAGTCAAGATCTGGACTTCCGAGCCTTCCTCGGAATGTGAAAAACAAGTCCTTGTCGATCCCGTGAGTGATTGTCATAATGTGATTGTTCATCATTGTTAGAATAGTTTCTGGGTAATGTGCTTAGCAAATGTATGACAATGGAAATCCAGATTAGAGGAACTTCCTCCCAAGGTCAAGGGACAGCTTAACAATTCAAGGAAGGTGGAGGCTGAGATAGCGGCTTTGAAGATTTCTTACTTAAAGAGGATTGGCAGAGGGTCCAACATCATACTTCTTGACTCGTATGTGTGCACATTTCCTGTCTCATTTTACCTTGGGTCACATGTCTAACAATGATCGATCCTAATAAGTAATTAACATAGGAAAACAAGAAATTAACATAACAAAACAAGGAGTCATGGAATCGGATAGGTAAACGGCCAAAGTAAGAAGAAATTGAAGTGTAGCAATCCCTTTATTTATTAAAACTGAAACAGTAGATATTATTCAGACAAGATTTGTTTAGACTTATCTCGATGGCCATACCACACACTTTTAGGAAATTGGCATATATCTAGCATTAATTTGGATCCTATTGCACAAACAATCTGGGGCTATCTCTAGCTTTGATTGGACTTTTAATGCATAAGCAAAGTGCACATATCTCTAGTCTTGATTCGACTCCTACGGCATCATATTAATGCATGGTTGCTTGTATCTTTCTAATAACACAACCCAATCTTCGATACTATGTTAAGAGTCGAAACTTTGATAACCTAACTTAGAAAACGGTAAGTTTACAGGTCAGGTGAAGTCGCCAAGTCAGTTGCCAAGTCTCTTTCAAAATTGGGCTTCAACAATGTGTGGGTGGTGGTGGATGGATTTGATGGTGGAAGAGGGTGGGTTCAGAGTCGTCTCGGAACTGAGTCATATAACTCCATTCTAGCCGAGGTCACCAGAATCATTCCCAGTGGATTGAAAAGCTCCTCGACAGTCGAAGTAGTCGGTGCTCGTCCAAAGTTCAATAGACTGCTTCCAAGTGGTTCTGAAGACTAATAAATCATTTTTGTTATGATTCCATTGATTCTTTAGGTGGTGCTATTTGGGCTATATGATCATATCATGTATTTTGCTCAACTTGCCAAGGATGTTGTTTTGTAAAGTTAAAACTTCAGCAAACCTAAGAAATGTTTTATTTCAGTTTCCTGAAGAGATGGTTTGAAATTTGAAGTGCTGAATATCATTTGTATGAGTAATCGATTTATTTAGCATGTATATGCGGCCTGCATGCCTCTTTGCAAATATTTGCCATAAAAGTTGCGTTACTAAAATCCATGAGTCATTTGTGCTTTTCTCTTACTATTGGGAAGCCGAACCGATGAAATTACAGTCCTGACGATACCTAAAGAACCTTGTTATAGCAACACGACCCCCATGTTTAAAAACTGTTGATATATCAATGAGAACAAGGTTTTCAGTGATTTAGATGTCCTGATGCGTGATAGATTTTGGCAAGGCTTGACGAGCTGGGCAAACCCCTTATATGTATATTTTATCACAATAAACAAGAAATGTTAGCACAGACACAATTACCTCGATTTGGAAGTAACTGTGGTTTGCCAAAACATACATGTGATATCAGATAAATCTTTTTTAGAGCAGTACAAGAACCTAAGCAAAGAACACCTCCCATATTGCATGTCAATTGATGGCATAATGTTGGAAACAAGTTATACATCTACACACAAGGACTTTCCTGTCAAATTTTGCAGGGATGGAGCTATGACCATGCAAGAAACTAGGGGCAAATAACCATATGATGGAAGTAGTAAAAGGTTATGTTTACATGGACTACTCTGCGAGTTAGGGACTTTATAATAGTCAGTATTTTTAATTCATAGTTGATTAAGAATATGTCACAACCTTGTTATTCATGCACATGCAATTAGTAGAGAGTTTCACTTCAAGATCCACACGAAGATAAAATTATACCGTGTTGATAAGAACCAAAGTATTCTAAAGCAGTACCAACAACAAACTTCTTCATTGGATAATGTTATCATGAGCTGAGGTTTTATGCATATGCAAATGTTTTTTATGCTTAGTCCTTCAAGGTATTCAAAACTCAATATCCATGTGCTTCTCACTATATAACCCATGAAGCCTGCTCAATGGACAGCGGATATGTCAATAGAAGGACTTGGATGGAACATACACGATAATATAGCCTTAATCTTGACACCAAGTCCATTCGTGGCTACATGTGTGTGAAAACCTACACAATTCTATGGGTTCCTATGTCATGCATTGATTCCAAATCTCCTATGTGTGAATGTCAACAATGTGCCATGTACATATGCACACACATCAAAACCATTCACTCATATCTCCACAAATATAACTCTTATAATGTATAGGTTGAATTTTAAATGGCTGGCTACACAATGGAGAATGATATAACCCCTAGGAAGAAATGGTGATGGAAAGCTATGTGGGAATTAGTGCATCTACTTAGATTTACTTGCTTTATTGTGATGTGAGGTTTGTTTCAAAGTTGAACTGGATTGTAAGGGTATTGGGGAAGTTGAGTCAAGTGGGAATGGTTGGGTTAATCGACAGTCGAAATTGGCTTTCAAATTTATGTCAATGTGCTGATTTCAAAGGTCAAATTGATGCTTGTACGTGATAAACTCCATCCATTATTAATTGAGTTTTGAGATCGAATTGAGGTGACGATTATAATTAATAATTTTCTTCAAGGTCTTAATCAACCTACAATCATCCTTGTCCATGAGTTCAATTGTCTTTTTCAATTGGGCCCATAAGAAAATTCATGCAGGCATGGATGTCCACACAGAAAATTATCTTCAAAATAAATTCCAATAGAACGAGATGTTCAAGCTGTATCAATTGTGTTCACCCTTGGTCCTTCATTCATATATCTGCTGCACTATACAATCGTACATCTCAACACAAATGTGAGTGTTTTGATAGGATTTTGATGATTTGACAGAAATTCCAAAGGCATGTCTTAACATCATAAAGAAAACCTTTGTTCCTCCCACCACAAAAAAGTTAATGCGATGGAGATATTTAAACACCTTCAAGTCTCAAATTTGAACCCCAAGTAGTACTTTCTATCAAGTGAACAGTTTTACCCCACAAACAAGATTCATCATCTTGTTGATAGTATAAAGTACAAAGCTGCAATATAGTGACATCACTAAGATCCAGTTCTAGGGCTGACTTTGCAACAAAATGCCCCAACTCTAAGTTACCAAATGCTTTACAAGCACCAAGCAAAGCTGTCCATATCACAGGGCAAGGCTGTATTGGAATATGTTGAATAAACTTCAGTGCTTCATGAAGAAGCCCTGCTCGACCAAGAAGATCAACCACGCACACATAGTGGTCTACCATAGGGTTATGTATAGACTTAAAATGATCATATCCTTCTAGTATTAGGCCAGCATGACTACATGCTGAGAGTATATTCACTGATGTGACAAAATCCACAGCCAAGTTTTGTAGATTCATGTGATGATAAATATCCACGGCCTCTTTTGGAAGACCATATGAAGCATACGCTGCTATCATGGCATTCTGTAAGACAACATCTATATGAGAAGCTCTCTTGAACACTGAGTACGCATCATCAAAACTTCCACATTTACCATACATATCAACAAGTGTACATTCCACATAAGTATTAATTTCCAACCCTTTCTTAAGAATAGTGGTATGAATATCCCTGCCCTTATCTATCATTGCAACAGTGGCACATGCCTTGAGCACTCCAACAAATGTGAATGTATCGGCACAACATTCTTCTAGTAGCATCCTATCATATAGTCTAAGAGCCTCTTCCGAATATTCACGTTCGGAATATCCAGTTATTATCGCATTCCATGCCACCGTATCATGGTCAGTCATCATATTGAACACCTTAAAGGCATCCTCTTGATTACCAGACTTAGCATATAAATCAATGAAGGAAACTGACAAGTACAAGTGCATTTCAAGTCCATCCTCAATTGTGAGGGCATGTATATGTCTTCCTTGCTCCAAAGAACCTGTATTCACACATGCCTTGAGGAGGCTCAATACAGAGCTTGCATCTGCCCTAAGTCCTTTCCTTTCCATATCTCTGAAGAGCTGAAATGCTTCCTCACTTTGTCCACATTGCACATAACCTGCCATTATAGTGTTCCATGCTACCACATCATGCAAACCCATTGTGTTGAAGATTTGATGAGCATCCTTTATGCTTCCACATTTAGCATACATATCAACAAGACTACTCTCCAAGAACACATCCATCCCAAAGCTTCTTTCAACAATATGGCTATGCACAATATAGCCATATTCAATGAGACCTACACAGTTGCAAGCCTTAAGCACACTGAGATAGGTTGCACAATCAGGATATAAATGTGTTTGATCAAGCCTCCAAAAGAGAACAAAAGCTTTTTCACCATGTTCATGGCTTGCGTATCCAGATATTAATGTATTCCATGAAATGATATCTCGTTCGATCATTTGGTCAAAAACCACTTGAGCATTTGTTAGTCTGCCACATTTGGCATACATATCTATTATAGTGTTTTCAACAACAATATTAGGCGAAAAATGGCTTTCCTTGTAGTATACATGTAGTTTATTTCCATGTTCAAATATCAAGCAAGCATTGAGGGTGTTAACAAAAGTGAACTCATTCGGAAACATAGCCTCTTGAAACATTCTCTGGAAGAGAACAATAGGCTCTTGCATAGCTCTTAGCTTGCAATATCCTGTAATCAACATAGTGAAACTTAGAGTATCTCGTTCATACATTTCATCGAACACTTGCCTTGCGTCGACCAAACTTTCACATTTAATATACAAATCGATAAGAGTGTTTCCTATAAAAGTGGTTATCATTAAAACATTTCTTCTAATATGAGCATGGATTTGTTTACCTTGCTGAATAGTGCTGCATGCCTTCAAAACAGCTAAAAACGTGACTTGGTCAGGATTAAAACCTTCTTTTTCCATATTAATAAAGAAACTAAATGCTTCTTCTGAGTGCCCAAGAGAGGCAAATCCACCGATCATAATGTTCCATGAAACACCATCCTTATTAGGCATGGTATCAAACACCTTCCAAGCATGCTCTATACTGCCACATTTAACATACATGTCAATAAGGCTATTCCCCGTGCTAAGACTCATGATTTTCCTCCATATTGACAAAGAATGGATGTGCATACCTTGACACAAATCCCCTAGAATGGCACACGCCTTTATAATGGTGAGAAATGTGACTCGATCAGGTTCGAATCCTTCTTGCACCATTCTTTTATAAAGAGTCGAGGACTCTTCGGAGGAACCCACTTGTGCATATGAAGCCATCATTATAGTCCATGTAATTATATCTCTCAAAACCATCTTTTCAAACACATCTCTACCATCTGTTCTGCTACCACATTTTGTGTATGCATTCACAAGAAGGTTACCTAGATGGAGGTCTAACTCAACTCCCGCTTCGATTAAGAAGCCATGGATGAGGTTTCCGTCTCTGAGAGATTTCCTTTTACTACAATCCTGAAGAAGCGAAATGAAGATGGAAGACGAAGGAGGATGTGTCTTCTGTTGACCGTGCTGATGAAGGATCGTTTCTACGCTGTTTGATGAGCAAGGGAGAGGTACACAGAGTTGTTCTGCTCGACCTTTCCCCTTGGTCTTCTGTAGAACAAGACGAGGGCGAGGTGAAGCTGAACTGTGAGCAGAGATACATGGTAGCATAAGCAAAACAGAGCGATGGAGGAGACGACTGAGAGAGTTCAGAGATCATTTTCTAGAATCACAGGGGCTTTCCTCTATCTAGAGACTAGGACATGGATCTCTCTTTGGTCTTTGGTCTTTGGCCTTTGACCTTTAGTCTTGTGGGCGGACCAATTTGTCCTGGTCTTTTCAAAGCTTGACTCTTATTAAGTTTGCTCATCAGTCAAGTTCCGCGAAACTTTGCTCTTCACAACTCGCTCAAGTTATTTGTGATCTATGTTTCCGAGGAAGTTTCGGTTCATCGATCGCACAAGAGTTTCCTGTTAGGTGTCGTGATGGGATTCTTTCCATCCTGATTGGTCAATTTTCCATCACGTGTGATCAATGACCGAATAACTTTTTCTTCCTATCCCGGTGTGATCAAGAGTACAGAGAATTTTGTTCACTAACCGTGTGAGAGATTTTGCTGGGTATGATCAATGTTTTGGGGACATTTATTACAAATTGGTCAAGTTTTTGTTTAGGATTCAATATGCTCGAGGAGCTTTGCTCTTAGTAAATTGGTAAACTTTCCTTGGGAGCTCAACTCAATTTTTTCTATTAATTGATCAGAGTTTGCTAAAATAGCTCAACTTGAGAAATTTTGCAAGTTTAATTGCGATAGACCTAAAAGTGTCGTTCTACATGCACACAAGATAATTTGTTAATAGAGACGCTTTCTTATGGTAGCCAAACAATGCTAAGTTATATAAGCCCACCATTGAACGAGTGCAACAAATCTGTAAGATTGCTCTAGTTTTGGCATGATGGCAAATTGATGATCCCCAAAACTAATGTGAGAATGCGATTATGGTATTATTAGCAATGAATGATGTGTAGATGTACAATCATTAGGCTTGAGATAGATAGATATTTTTTTAGCGTCCATAGAGAAGCCCACCCGCAATGACAAAGTACAATATGCACTCACATTGCTCGAGTACATTAGCAATACATCGATATATCATGGTGTGCTCCAAGGACTAGGAGCCATTCCAACAAATATGCATATGTATATTATTCATATGAATGATGGCATGGGTGAATGGGTTTGGTCCAAATGTTCAATGCATATATATATATATCACTCCAAATGTCTTGGATGGGCAATTAATTGGAGCATGAGAGATCTTTTGACATTATGGCGGCATGTTTCCCAAAGAGGAAACCCACGTGGATCGGCTATTTCTAAAATTACATAAACTTCCTTTTTGTTTTATTTCCTCTTTGGGAAACGTTTATAACTGTTATTAAAAAACCCTAATCTCGTGTCCTTAGAACCCTCTTTGTTTCCTTCGTATTCCTGTTAACCCTAATTATGACTACTACATCCATGATTCCTTAAAACTCTAATCTCATCGGCCTGTCCTCGGTATAACTACTAAATATCCCTGTAAACCCTAGCTATATATACCTGTAAACCTAATTAATTCTCCTTCCTTCGATTCCCTTTCTATGAAGGTACAATGGTATATTATTAAACCTTCAGAAACTTATCATTATCTCCTAATTTCCCTCTCCCTTTAATCTAGCCATTATATATTTATATATATACATCGTTTGATCCAAGAAGATTAATAATGGATCAAGGTTCCCCTAGCCCTAACCTGATGTTACAAGTACCCGCCGGCTCCTTACAATCTGGTGGTTGGACAATATGCTCGGGCATAGATACGAGCTGTACGGGTACATGCAGCACGAGCACTCCGATTATTCCGTTAATGATAGCGGGATTAAGCCCTGCTCCTTTCGTTACCAAAATCTATGATATTGTGGATGACCCCCTCAATGATCCTATTGTCTCATGGGGCCAATCCTTCAATAGCTTTGTGGTGTGGGATTTCTACGAGTTCTCGCGTGCAATCCTCCCCAGATCTTTCAAACATAACAATTTCTCGAGCTTCGTAAGACAACTCAATACATATGTAAGTACAATTATAATGTTTCCAACTTTTTAAACTATTATGTTTAGCGTTGAATTTGCAACCCTAATCAATCCATCAATTGGAAAGACCAAACCCCCAAGGACACCTAAGTTTGAGTTTCAATATGTGATCTCTTAACCTAGTGAATTTGAAACCCTAATCAATATATGTGACATTCACTATTGGGATCCATAAACCCTAAAGCTACTTATTAGGGACTCCATAAACCTTAAATCTACTTATTAAGACACAAAATCTAGGGAGTCCAAACTCTTGGTTTGATCTTTATTTAGGGTTTTCGGAAGGTGGATCCGGATAGGTGGGAGTTCGCCCACGAGGAGTTCATGAGGGGGCAGAAGCATCGATTGAATAACATACATAGGCGGAGATCGGGTTGTGGTATGAGTAATTCTAGTGGTCTTGGAGAAAATGGCCAAAGTAGCCAAGGTAATTGTAACGCGGGACGGTCTAAGTACGGACAGGTAAAGGAGTTACGGAGGGAGAAGAATGTGATGATGCTCGAGCTCGGAAGGTTGTCTCGCCAACATAATTCGGCTCAGGAAGAAGTAATGGTGATGTCCCACCGTCTCAAAATGGTGGAAGCCCGACAAGAAGAAATGATGGCCTTCTTGGCTCGTACATTAATGCGCTCTCCTCCTCCTCCTCCGACTACGAAGAAGAAGACCACGAAAAACTCTAATCTCTTGACCCCTCAGAGTCTCCACCATGGCCCTATTGGTATGTGTAATCTTGTTGGGAGCAAGAAACAGAATGAATTGATGTATGGCGATTTGCGGAAAAGGCAGAAAGTAGAATCTGTGGATCACCAAATAATATTACCAGAGTGTTGGGGAGAGAGTAGCAGTGATTTGTTGCCTTTCCGGCCGACACCATATCCGGACAGCCACCGAGTTACCACCGAATATTGTACTAATTCGGTCTCAGCTTCTTCTTCTTCTTCTTCGGAGATGGAGCATAGCGATGATTCTTCGGCATTGAATTTCGAAAACCTGCCTCCCATGATGATTAGGGGTATTAGTGCTTCACATGCCAATCCCCACAAAAAGACTGCCAATCCCGGATTCGGAGACCTTCCCCATGATTTGGATGATCATTATGAGATTAATGCTGGTCGAGGGTCGATCAAAGTCGAGGAGCTAATTTGCATCGAGCAATCGAGGAGCGACAATATGGTGGGTGCATCGAAGAGAATCGACCTTAACCATCCGTCATTAGGCATGTCGGATCATCATGGGTTCCCCATGCTCTCTGCTAACATGGTGCAATATTGCGGTGGAGGCTCCACGGGGCTTGACAAGTTTGTCCCGGTCACGTGTGGTGCAACTAGTACCATGCCAAGCCTCGAGGAGCTTGACTCGAATGAGAATGGGACATTTTGGGACAATCTTCTGGGAGCCAACACCAATATACAACGCGAAAGGGATCATTGATGTTGCCATAGGGACATCTCCGAGCATATATAATATATTATCATGTAAAACTATGTTGGTATAATATATTATCATGTAAAACTATGTTGGCATAGAATTGAGTTTATGTTAGATATGTAGATCAAATGACAAAGTATTGATATTACTAGATCTTGATGTATATATAGACCAAATTTGAGAAGTTATATATAAATATTGTTTTGACATATTGTATTTGACAATTTGAGATGTATATTGTATTAAATTAGTTGAGGATCCACATGCACTTGAGCAAAAGTATATTGGGGTGTCTTGCATTCTAAGTAAATTAATGTAACATATTATTGTAGGAAAAGTTAGGGTTTATGAACATAAAGAACTTGTACATGGTGACATATATTCTTTGGCCAAGGTGGGGTGGGGCTGAGTCCTAGAATACAAGGCGTCTTGGACTTGTTTCAAATGAACATTCCATCCTACCACAATTGCCAGGTGGAGTCCTAGAATACAAGACCTCTTGGACTTGTTTTGGATGAACATTCCATCCTACTCTAATTGCAGGAGAGGGTGTACGACTTGTTATATATTTTTGTATTTATTATATATCTTGAACGGGAGAGCTTGATTCAAAGTCCCTATGTCGAATGAAGAAAGCCTAATATTGGGGTCTTCGAATGTCAAAGTGGGATATGGAAAAATTGCTCTTACTATGTAATTTGTTTAGAATCTTATTGACACCAATTTGATTGTAATCATGGAAATAAAATGAAAAGCAGAAAGAAGTTGGAAGTCCATATTCCAATCTTCCATCCAAGGCGAGGTTCGTGGCATCTTAAAGTTCATTAATATAATGATATGAATTTAGTGGGACCACAAAATTGGATTTAACGTAACACTGAACTTGTGGTGGTTCGTGGACTACATACTTTGCCCTACCATAAAAGTCGAGATAGTTTAGATACTAGTAGAGATTAATGAGGAATCTAATAGGTCTTGCTATAGTTGTGTAGCAACACATTTCGACCTTGACCATTGTATAAAGCAGTATTGATTCTCATCCTTGTATGAAGGACAATTACAATTTATAGGCTTAGTGACTTCCACATTTTGTGAAATTCTTCTTAAAATCTATTAAAGATAATCCATGTCTATGATGATAATAGAACAAATGGATGAAAATATATGGGGGAGTTCCAAATTGTGTGAAATACTAATTTTTATGATCCATATAATATACATGTAATTGAATTTCTTACTATGACATCAATATCTTTACTTATGTGAGAGATACACTAAACAAAGCCTTGGAGCTAAGTACAATGAAAACGTGAAGCCAATATCGTGTGTTATGTATGAGCCAACCCATGCGTCCAAAACACACTATTACGTTATGGTAGAATATATTGCATGACATCATGATTGTGAAGTTTTGGTTCAATCAATAATTTATGCTTTTGAGTTAAATAGATTTAGACACTAGGAGTGTAAGAAGTATGTGATCCGTGTCAACTACCAACACAAATACTATTTCGTGTACTATCCCAATAAAGTGAGAACAAGTCACTTCCATAAAGTGCATTTACATGATGCCCCATATGCACATAATTGTAAGGACATTGTCATGTCCTTTTGCACCATGTGATTAAACACAATGGTTAAAGTTGCAGAGGACATACACATATGAGAAGAGGACATACACATAAGAGTTGTTTGCAAATTTGAGGGTGATAGCGTAAAGAAATGTGTACAACATCAAATGGTACAACAAACCAAATTGCTTATTCAATACGTACACGATGAACTACGGGTGTATTTTGTGGGTGATCTTTAGTTATCGTGTGGAAGCATCATATTCTATCACATATGCTTTGGTATGTGTGATTCATGTGCTATACGACCAAAAAACAATGCCTCTCAAATTGATGAAAATGATGTTGTAATGTATCACCTCTTGAACATGGTCCTTGTCATTAAACCTTTTGAGACTTGCTCTTAAAAATATCCATACCTTCTTAACAAGATCATGTTTATCAAATGGTACATGATTGATTACTTCAATAGGTGCAACATTAGTTCCTATGATCTATTTGAATAGTCCAACTTGTGAAACCAAACAAACATAATGTCCACTAGATTGTAATTCTAAAGCAAAGTTGATTCCATTATTGACCATGTTACCATGTGAAAGCTAAAGTATGTCTATAAACTTAAGCCATTACTTCAGTGATAATTTTGATGTGCTAATTAGATTAGTCATTATACAACAACATGAACACGCCAAGAGGTCTTGGTAATAAATGAGTTGCTCAACAATGAATGGCAACAAACATCGATTTAAAAAACATGTGGAACTTGAAATAAATTGGAAAGTGAGGAAGTACAACACAACATAGATAAAGACAAGAGGAAAACTATATCCTTGATCAAACACATGATAAACTAGGGCAAATCGATATCCCCTATAGAACAATTAGTGCGGAAATCAAGTGAATCCTTGGTATACATCTCACATTAGATATTGCAAGAACGTTGTAAGCAAACGAATAATGCATGCAAATTAGGTTACTTCGAAGTATATTATAAACAACCAACCTATGCACAAAAGCTTGAAAACTCAAGATATAATATGGTATATAAGTGTCCGAACCTACTAAAAAATAAGAAATATAAAAAGAAAACATACATGCAAAGTAAAGAAGGGAGCACACCTACACTTGCATTAGTATCATATAATATATTATAAGCATTTCATGAATACATTCTCATGACATTATAGGTCTCAATTACAAATTGGTGTCTTAAAATTATTAAAAGGGTTGCATGCAAAATACCTTGGTTGATATATGCATGGATTATTATATACATGCAACAAAGAACCCCTTCATAATTTCTAGTGCCAAGGTATACCGAACAAATGTTACACCCAATGTGACCAAAATCTTTCTCAAGAAATTTCCATAATGCCCTTCATTTTTCACAAATTATTTCTTGAAGTGTTGTAGTTGGTATCCCTCACTCTATCATTCTTTTTGTCTACCATGGGCATAAAGGAAAATTGTATAAATATATGTTTTATCTAGATGTGTTTGTGTGTGTATCCAATTTCAAAAGAATAACTAGCAGAGATCATGTTTGTAGACTAAAGGAGAAAAAGAAAGAAAGAAAGAAAGATATATTAATGTCTTCTAAGGCCAAAGAAAGAGAGAAATATATAAAGGGTATATTGCGAATTTCATGAAATTTTGGTATTAGTTTTTGATGATTAAAATCTCTAGAAAGCAATGAGTGTTCTAATGCCTTTCCCACAACTTCTAATATGAAAAGAATACATAAACAATAAAGGAAGAAGATGATTGTGCCACAATAGTGGCGTGGACAAATTTATGGAAACTAGAAATTAGTGGTAATTGATGAGGTGAACTAGTTGGGAGGTAGCTAGATTAATACTACATGGTACTACATTACTAAGCCTATGTGCTTAATTAATCTTTACACTATTGTAGTCGATGATGATAATGCACTCGAATTCTCATTCAAAATAGACCTCATACTTGTGAAGAACTAACTAAACATGCCCATAGTGATGCATGGTATGTTCTTGCGAGGAGGGCAAGACATCTATCCAAGGTTAAACCAAGGGGGCAGGTAAATTCCCCGAGGGGGTTTACAAAACATAAATGCTATGTATCATGTTGCATTCAAACCCTACTTTTAAAAAAACTTATTTGTAGATTTTCCATAGAGTTAAGCGCATCCTTTCAACTACATCTTTAAATAACCTCCTCAAATGTTAACCTTTCACATGAGAAAAATGCAAAATAAAAGAATGTCTTACATTGAACACAATTGATAGAGCTAGGTGTTTCACAATGTTTTGAAACCATTCAATATATCTATCTTATAGCATGATCAACTAAATACAACAATCCATAATCAATGGTGAAGTATCTTTCCCCCAAAAAATAAAGAGAGAGAAAGAGATTATGTTTCAAGTATTTCATCCTCATGTCTAATTAGTGAACTTGTACCAATGAGATAATGATAATTGAGACAATTTGAGAACATTTCAAAGGGTAAAAATTTCAAAACTGAAAATAGGGCAAGTTTTTAGATAAAGGAGTAAAGTAGATTGTAAATAGCATAGGACATAGGAGCAAATATATGTTATATAGATTCTCGTGGTCCATAGAGACCATGATCCCAGCCTTTCAACACTTTTTGAGAGCTCGATAATGGCAAACTCATGAAATACACTCTATCTTTTGATGTTGAAGGTAAAAAGCTTTAAATTAGCACAATATGTTAAGCAAACATTGTGAATACACTTGCAAGTATACATTTGACAAAAACAAGTAAATAGTCATGCAATGATGAGTACTTACCTAAAAGGTGATGGATGGTTTCTAGATGTAGTTAGGTTCCAACATTATAGAATGGAAAAACATATTAGCATTTGTGCGGCATCATCAAACAATTATACTTGGCGAGCATACTAAACATTCCTTATAGAGATTTGAGTCATTGGGAAAAGCACCAAAAAAGAGACAAGAGTCACGTTGAAGGTGAGGCGGGAAGGTCGATGGGAAAAAGTGATAGATGGTTACTTGGAAGTGGAAGTTCGGTTCAAAGTTGAGTTTGTGTCGTATTGTCAACGTATATGTTGTGGTTGGAGTGTAAAAAATAGTTGGACATGTGTAGAATAGATAAAAACACAACAAAGTTTGAGGGTATTTATTACAACTTTGTGCCCAAAGCAAACAACTTTATTATGATTTCTAAGACTCATATCATCACTAAAGCCATAAATGCCTAATGTGTACATTGACGTTGCATAGCGTATCGAATGTTCATTGAATTTGGGACTCAATCAAAGAGAGTAGTAGAGCAAGAGAGCACACTAGATTAGAGATTGAGAGAAGAGAAGAGAGTCATGCACAAGGTGATGGAGGGTGATAGGTGAGGTCCCACCCAACTCATAACATTGTTGTGAGGGGCAAAGTTAGGCCACATTTCCCAAGGCTTTTAATGCCAAGGTTATATATATATATAGATAGATAATTACAAGTTATATATAAAGGCCACAAATCCATCACAAAGGCACACACTACAAAGAAAAAGCTCATAGAAGAGAATTTGGAGTAGAATAAAATGGCCATGTCATTATTATTGAGGAGCACCACCACACCTCGCATAACTACTATTGTTACCATGGTCATGTTGGTGGTGATAAACATGCACATGCCAATGTGGATGGTGACATGTGTTGTAGCACAAGGGTCGAGATTGTCCTGTCGAAGCGTGAGCGACGCATTGGCACCCTGCGCATCCTTCTTTACTAATGGCTCGCCAACACCCAATGCAGCTAATGGTTGTTGTAATGGTGTGCAACAAGTGGCGGAACTAGGGACCAGTCAAGCAGACCGCCAAGCCATATGTCGATGCCTTGTCTCTGAAGCGAGCAATCTAAACATCACCCCATCCTCCATCTCCACCCTCACATCTGCATGTCATATTTCCTTCCCTTTCTCCATCTCCCAAAACACCCCCATCGATTGCTCAAGGTACACACATTTCCCAAACAAGCTATAAAATGTATATTGGTTTTGTCTCAAAGATAACAATGTCCCCTATATCATTCTTCATCTATTTTCTCCCACATACACAAATAAGTGCTAGACTTAGTGGTCTTAGATGTAAGTGCAATGTTTACTAACACTTATATGTTAGGTGGGTTCAAATATTTTAAGCATCTAGACAACTATTGCCAAACGTAAGGACAAGACTTGTGTTCTATATCCCACCAATTTACTAGTTGTCTACTAGGGTTAAACTCAAGTACTGATGCATTGTGTCTAGATGACTATGATGAAACAAAAGGGGTACAAGGCTCTGATTCAAATCATACCCATTTACGAGCCCACTAGAATAGGGATAGATAAGTTCAAAACTATTCAATCGAGTTTTTACATGACCAAGTTGAATTTTGACATAAACTCAAGAGATTTGGTTTGGGTTGCACTCCTATGAATGACCTAAAACAAGTTCTTTTTAAAATTTCAATGTTTTTAGAAAGACGTCTAAAAAATCTCAGGTCATGTGGAACAATTTAATTGAAAGGTTAAAATCTACATTTTGTGTGAGCATTTGTCCCTATAGTTTTTCCATCTCCTATTGCTAATAAGATTTTCCTCCCTTTTTCCTGCAGACTTCCCTGATGCATCAAAAGTACAACGGCCTAACAAACACAAATACTTAGTTCGTACATACCCCATAAATATTTTATTTGACCCTTCAATTAAGATCATGTTCTAGCTAAATAATTTGCAAAATCGCAAATCCGTCGAGGTGTCGTCATTCAAAGTTATTAATATATTTTGTCATCCAAACATTCCACATTATGGAAAGAGCAAGGATATAATGATGTCCCCATAATTAAGTTACATATATAGTCCAAGTAATTGGATGTTATAAAATTGCTTCCATATGTCGATACGAAATATGGAATAATGGTGGAATATGATGTGTAGCTAATGTGAAAGTAAAAGTGAGTGTTGATACATAGTGACAAATATATCAACACAATATAAATTTAGGAAAAACAAGTGTATGGAGTACGAATGTGGTCACACTCATTTTAAGCTATTGAACCATATGGTTTCGAGGTGTAGGCTATGATGTAAAAAGAGCGCTAGAGATGTCACAATTTTGGCAACTCGGGAAAGTCTATTGATGCATCGCCTATTGGGTTGATTGTGGGCTATGGATTAGGGTTTAGACTTAACTTTATGCTACATAATTCAATGCTAAAGTAATAAAATATATGTCATCAAGAAGTCCAAATATGTGAGAAACGCCCTACATGTGATCACATTGATGACATTGAGTTTTGAAGTCCTCTATGGACGATTGCATCAATATGTGTGAGAGTTGCAATGTGTTGGCCAACATTCACATTGATGTAGCATTGCATTATGTCGATGTTTTAGGTGTGGTATCATCTAACAAACTCTTATGGGGATAGGTTTTAAGATTAAACAAATTGAGATGTGTCTTGCTTGAAGTTGCAATGAAGCATTTACCACATAACTAACATTGGGCATGAATGATATCTGCATGTGAGACCACTAGGACATGGAGCTGGCCCCTTCATCCCATCTCAATGAAGATGAAGAATTTACACATAATCACACTGTTTTGTTATAAACCTATTTACAATTAACTGTTTTGTCATAGTGTGCAGTCCTAGAAAACAAGCACAACAACTTCAACACCATAGATGATACATTTATTGTAGTGTTAACACCAACAGAAATAAATAGTTCATTAATTATTTGGCTTTGAAAAAGATACACACACACATATCTGAAGATAGATGTGCAATGTATAGGTAGCTAGCACATAGAAGAAGAAGGCACAAACTTAAGAATCCATAGCAGCATATATGTACATATCACAAGAAGCAGCTAAAACCAGAGACCCCATGATCGACGATGGTGAACTGCAAAGAGAAGGAACCAGATTTCAATCAATTTCAAGACAAACATGGGCTCTTAATCTATGAATAAAGTAGTAGTCACAGATTTCAGTCAATTTCAAGACAAACATAGGAAATTAATCCATGAATATAGATAGTAGTCAGTCACAGATTTCAATCAATTTCAATCCATGAATCAAGTAGTAGTCATTTGGCCTTTTAGTTTTACCTCGTTTCAAATGGACGTGCATTCATGTGTTGTGTAGTCGTCTCATTCAAAATACCAAGATCTTGAGTTCTTCCGCAACTGTGTAAAACAAAGGCATGATTGAGTTTTTTTATTTAAATTGAACGATTGAAAGTAGAAATCTGCACATCAGTAGTGCTATGACTATAATTGTGCACCACAATGGAACTCAGATACACAAATTTATTATCTCCAAGACAAGTAAAGTGTTGGGCATCTCATATTCATATGATTTTTACACCTCATGCCCACATGTTCTTGTAGATGATCTCTTAAAATCATCACATTTCTCACACACCCACAAATTCACATGAAAACTTAATACACTTCTAAAGTAGGGATTAGAATGGAACATAATATTAGGTTAAAGTTTGTAGGAAGTAAGACCAAAAAGACTCGAAAAAGAAACCCTCTGCAGATATAGTTCAAACTTCAAAGAATGTGCTTAAGTAATTCAAATGAATGGGTGAGTGTGAGAGTGTACCCTCTGCAACTGCTGCCACAGGAACAACCAGAGCCACAGCCGCACTTGCCATTGCAACAGGAAGACATCACAGCAGCACTAGGAAGAAGAAGAAGAAGAAGAAGAAGAAGATAGGACAAGGAAGAAGAAGAAAGGCTAAATTTATAGAGAGAGAGAGAGGCTTTAGAGTGTGGTGAGGACGCAAGATTCTCAGCTTTTCTCGCTCCTCTCTAACCCAAATGACCCATCATTATCTACTTGGCCTTTTCTGCAATTTTAGAAGAGTCATTAAACCATTTGGAGACCCAGAATTACCCTCCCTTGGTTTTTTTTTTACTGCTCATTTTGCGCAGCAAAAAAAACCTCGCGATTGATCGGATTCCCAACATTTCAGTATCGTAAAAAGTGCGAAAAGAAAGATAAGAAAGAAGGGTGGGACACTGATCGATTGAATGCCCGACATTTCAATACCACATAAATCGGTCATTTAGGGAGTTAGGGAAGTATAGCATAATGCCGATGAATACTGCCGAATTTTCCGTTTTAGTTCAGTTCATGCTCAAACCCCACCCAAAAAAAGGGAGGGCTCGATCGAATTGACTGCTTAATTGCTCAGATAGAGATTGCACACATAATTGAGACTATGTGGACCATGTTATCGATCGAAATAAAGATGTTGTCATCTAGGGAATTTAGGAGTTGTGCTCATTTATATTTATTACTTGCAGCTAGTTTGGATGCGTACTACGTACTCATGTTGTGTTGAATAACTCAACATGGATAAAATAACTTTGCATTTGAACCACTACTCTAACCTTGAGTTTACAAGATGCGGAACTATACATACACAGTGTGAATAATGTTTTCTAATCTGAGTCGCAACGTTGCAATCAATGTGTGGCTATAACTTAATCATCTCTAATCCAAGTCACCGTACAGAATTAATTCCACATGCAGAGTGTGGCTAGAACTTATTTCCAGGTCCAAGTCACAATGAATCATTAAGCATGTCTTTGGTTAGGAAGATAAAGTGGTTTGTGATGGGATGGATGTAGAAGCTCAGCCCATTTCAACATCATGACATCATTCAACGTCAGGAAATGCACCATAATAATGAAAATGAAATTCAACATTGAGACGATCCACGTAAAAAAGGAAATCGAAGTATCAAAAAAAAGTGCAACACATTCGTAGTAGCACAAATCCTAGATTTTGAAAGCACCATGGTAAACATATGTACATTGAACCAAACTATCATAAAAAGCATAATTCTAATAGGTACATAAAGACACATTCAATTTTGTCACATTGTATGAATTCCAATCTACTCCAAACTAGTGACCTCAGCCCCTAGAAAAAGGAGTTTAATCAAATGCAATGATTGCATCATTCTCATGGGTATTAAGACTTATTCAATATCATCACAAAATATGAACTCCAATCTATTCCAAACCAGTGGAGTCATCACCAAGAATACATAAGCAAAATGATTCCACAATGATACAACTGAAGGAGACATGTATAGACATCTCTTTGGTGCATTATTTAGATAATATGTGACAGGCAATTTTACATGTTTAGTATTATTTGGGTTTACATTTGTGTCTACCTGTACAGATAACGTTTTGGAGTGTACACATATTTATATATAATTAACATGTATATAAATAAAGAACCAGATGTCTTCAGCTTGCAAAATTAAGAATGAAGTTCCCTATAGTTGGAGCACAAAACCATTGAAACCTGTTAAAATGTTCTTCTGAGAAGATGAAAATAATGATCAATCAGCTGAAAAAATAAAAGTCATCATGTTCCTTTAAAACTTTTTCTTAATCACTGAAGCCATTGAATATTTAAGAACAGGTCATCTACCCAGGAAAATTTGCAATAGTTAAGAACTTCATTATTTACTTTTTCGGTGCTTGGTAATCTCCTCCATGTGTCCCATGCTATTGGATTGAAATGTTAACTATTCTAGATTAAGGTTCCAAAAGCCTGTCATAGAGGTCATATATGCCCACACCAGTTTTCCATATTATTGTGAGTTAATAAGGGATACACTCATAATTTAACGGGCTCTATCTGTAGTATTTTGGAACATGAGAAAAAAAAAACATTTCTTTGTATTATCAGTTAATGAAGGATACATTCATAATTTATCGTGATCTGTATACATGGAACATTAGAGAAGATATACATTTCTGCTACACTCATAATTACGTGATCTATACACTCATAATTTATCAGTTAATAAAGGGTACACTTGTAATTTATTGGGAACTGTCTATGGTATTTTGGAACATAAGAAGAAGAAAAACACTCATTTAATTTTCGAGGCAGAAATTTAGACAGCCTCAATCAATAACATATTAGGGAACACGTGTCATGAGCTTACAATCACATATAGGCAAGATATGAGTAGCCCTTCAAGCCATCATAACTTAAAAATCTTTTTTCCTTTCTGAAGCTTTTCTATTATATTTCCACTCTCAATTAAATTTGTTTCAGTAAACATTCTTATTAAACTGGTCTGTATGATGATGCCAAATATGTATTACATGTATATTATATTCACAAAGTGAATGGTCTCAGTAAAGAAATAGAAATATATACAGAAACCTGTCAATCAACCAGGAAGGATTATTGAGGTTTTTGCTGCAAGTTGAGTCAAGGCGCGTTTATGGTATAATAAGCGCATTCTCCTATAGTTTTGCAAAAAATCAGCCAAGCTGATTTCCCCTGAAAGTAGTTGTTGAAAGACCATTTCTGATTCCTCATCTACTTTTGAAGCAGAATCTAATAAGAAAAGTATCAAATGGAATAAAATGCTATGAGTTCTTTTATAATAGAAAACCAAAAAATTGGGTTAGTTTTTTAACAATATTTCATTTTGAAACTCTCTGAAAAGATAAATCTCTGAGATGCCCTCAAGTTTTAATCATTTTCTCAAATGCCCCTACATTGTAGTTATTCCCTTAAATGATCTTTGATCAGCCTCTGAAAGATGGATGATTTGACTAAATTAAAACTTGGAGGCATCTGGGAAACAAAGAAAATTTTGGGTATTTTTTCGTAGTTCTTTAGACATCAGGACAAAGCATAATCATTCAGCTTGATAATCATAGCTAACCATGAAGCCTCTCCAGAAGGACAGCAGGAGAGTAGACTGCCTTCAAATCTATCGCTTGCTTATGAACCTCGTTGTATCTCTCCCTTGCGGCAGCAAGTTCTGTGGTCCTAATGATAGTGCACTGCAAACAAGGAATTGTAATTAGAATGGATTCATTTTGCTCCCTATGCAATTTGACAGGTGAAAGATGAATTCTGTATAGAAATGGACATTGTACCATCTCTATGATCTTTACAAGGTGCAAAATCTCTAGACAATGCATTATAATAGCTTCTAATAATATTATCACAGAATTAATACCATTTTCATTTCGACTGGACTAATTTAGTTTCATTGTCACAGGATATTTTAACATAGCTTCATGAGCTATTTTATAAGATTCCGAGCAGTATCTGAAAAAGGCCTTAGTAGTCTCATACAGACAGCTAGATATGAATCAAGCAATCAAGCAGTCTCAACAAATGCAAAAATCAATGGGGGAAATTAATGTTAAAGTGACACTTTTGCAGCATTGTACTTGTATTTACAGATATAGATTAGGATAGTATACCAAAACCATATTATCTCTCATTGGGAATGGGACATTCACTACATTGGAGCTTAAGGCAAGCCATGACAAAAACAGATAAATTATCACAATGAATGTCTCATGAACAGAATCCACACAGACTGTCTGTTACATTGCAACATATTAACTGCATCCCACCTGATTTTTGAGTTGGAATATGTCTGATTCTTTCTCTAGGTTACGCTCTGCAAATTAAAAGTAAACTCAATCATATTATGATGTGAACCTGTTCATTCCTGGTAATACTAAAGAAGCAGTGTTAACATTTTTCTGTAAGAACTCATAAAGCTTAGAGATATCTTACTTGCAAGATCCACAGCTCTGTTCAGTAACTCAGCCCATAGCTGGAACAACAAAACACCTGCTGGTGAGTTCAATTAAACAATATCCAAAAGAACTCTCTAGATCTCTATTTCAAGAAAGATTCAGTAACATGCCAAGAGTCCACAAGCCTTACTGATTCAGTCTGCCTTACTGATTCCAAAGATTGAAGAAACGTGAAATAGGCATCTTGATCAGACAACAATTTCTGCAGCTCTTCTGTACTGAAAACATGTACCTCTCTCTCTCTCTCTCTCTCTCTCTCTCTCTCTAGGGTTCCTCTTACACTTTAGTGCTTTTAGGAACTGTTAGTGTGTTATAGGATTTCTTGTTGTGTCCTACTGTTTCATTGTTACGTTTTCAAGGTTTCTTGTCAATGAGTTTTAGGATTTCGTGTTGCATTTTAGGGTTTCTTGCTGCATTTTATAGTGTCCTCTTATTTTGGATTGCATTCACTCTTTCTTGTTCTGTTTTTAAATGTTTCTTTTTCTTCCCTTTAGGGATTTAGGGCTTACTTCATTCTTGGGTTCCATTTATCTTCTTTCTCTAGCAATGGGCCCAGTTCGGTTTCTTGGCCTTGAAACCAAACCATTTATTAATAATAAAAACCGAACCTAACTGTTTTAAAATTTATGAAGCCATTTAAACCAAACCGTTTAAAGAATAGGAGAAACCAAACCGTTTAAGAAAAATTTAAAACCAAACCAAACCATTTTTTATTGATATTAATCCTCATACTTACTATAAATTTGTGTGAGAAAATCATCATAAATTTTGTCATCATACTTGTCATAAAATTTGTCATTATACTTATCATAAATTTGGTCATCATACTGATCATAAATTTGATCATTATACTGATCATAAATTTGATCATCATACTTATCATAATTGATCATCATAAATGAAAAGGAGACTCTACATATAATACATATAAAATTTAATAAGAGTTTAAAATTAAAAGTTGAAAGTTAGAGCCTATAGAGAATATTTTTGAGTATTTTTTAACCTATAAACCTATACACCTTTAATCCGAACCGAAACCAATTAGTAACATTTGAAACCAAACCAAACCGTTTATTTATCTTTGAACCTATAAACCGTTAAGCCATGGTTTTTCGGTTCAGTTCAGTTTGAGCCGAAACCGGGCCCATTGCTATGCACAACTAATCTCTCTCCCTCTTGAGAACCACTAACAAGCACCACCAAACACATGATAAGCCTCAAGATCATGGATGAATGCTTAACAAACCTTGAGAAAGCACTACATCATGTAATTAATTAATGCCTTACAACATCGAATATCCATTCTTGAAGAAGACAACAAATACCTTTGAATTGAATATGAAGAAATGAAGGTGAAGGTTGCCCAGAATGAAGAGGACAAAGTTAACCCTAAACTCGAGAACATCAAAGCTCAATTAAAAAAAGGGTGGGTGGAAGTTGTTAAAGAGGAGGTAAATGTAGAGCTTGCCAAAGCCAAAGAAGTGGAGTCAAAACCCTAGACAGTATTAAGGCTGAACTAAGAAAGGTCAGGCTAAAGTAGTCAAAGAAGAAGGAAAAACAGAAGTCGATGCAAAAGAGTTGAGATGTGTGGATGTAGCTAAAAAAACAAGTACAATAACAAGGAATTGAACTTCTGCAGAGTACAATTGAAGAAGAGCCGACAAGGCATACAAGACAACTCGATGTGCAAGTCACAGGCCTCCCTGAGCCATCAAATGCGTCCCTTGACCAAGGACACTATGTATCAAGCTCTAGTATTGCAAGGAAGAAAACAGTCCCATTCATCAAATCTCAGAGACTACAAAAAGACACTTTAAAGCCTGAGCTTTAATATTACAACTTCTGAATGAAGTAGGAAGAATTGCCTTCCTCGATCATAATATGAGGGTTGGATGCCCCCACTATTTTCCTAGATGACAACCTGATGAAGATGCAAATTAACCATACAAAACAATGTACGCCATGGATCATACAAGCATGCAAGGAAGGCAAGAAAGCTGTCTACCAGGATGGTCATGTTGCCATCAACAGCAAAGCCATCAAATAGGGATTCACAGCCTGTGAGACAAAGGAATCAGAGCTACACATTTCAGTTTGGAGCTGCAACAGAGCACTTTGGACACACCTGGGAAGAATGAAAGAGGTCATGGCAGGACCAGATATGCTCCTCACTACAGAGACGCAGCAAAGCACCAGAGAATTATCTACCCTGGGAGTCTGCATACAGCCAAACCACTAAACAAAGTACATAACAAGGTTGGGTGGGATCATAATTCTGTTCTGACGAGCCTTACATCCATGCATACAAGCAGTGGAACTGGATGCCGAGGCTATATATAAGTGAATCCAATTCGATCTCTCATAGATATGACTCTAATTTATTACACTATGTTACTTCCTCCCCGGTGGATCAAAATACACAGAAATAAACACTGACAATGAAGGAACCTATAGCGAAAAAGAAATTGAATCACCCTAAATGTCCTCTCTGAGAGCATTATACACTACTCAATTCTAGGCGAAGTATTCCTCCTGGGAGACTTGAACACCAAGACACAAAATAGACAATGTGATACCTATGACTTAGAAGACCCAGAGATGATGCGTTCGGTATCTGTGGAGGACTTGAGAATATGTAGGAGCTCCACTGACTCAAGATCAAGCAACACGGGATATGGACAGCATCTATTAAAGCTAGGGTCTCAACACCGCCTAGTTATGTACAACAGCATGAACTTATGGCCAGATTCTAGAGGCGTTGAACATTTTCTGCTAAGAGGCAGTAGGAGCACAGTTGATTATATCCTTAGGGAAAGGAATGCCACCCTCACCATCAAAACGTTCACCATCAAACCCTGGCCAATCAGCGCCGACTTTAGTTATCTTTCCATAATCCTAGCATCCAAAACATCATCACAACCACACTCTCCCTCACCACCAGCCTCGCCCCTATGATCAATCATCCAATTTACCCATGAACTACCAGAAACTTATTGTTCACATGTCCAAAAAGAACTCTGCCATCTGAATCCAACCACAACCCTCGTGCCCTCACCTCCAACAATCTAGATACTCCATACTTCCATCATCAATAGTTTTCTTTATCACATGGTAGCTAACGTAATTTCATGAGAAGATGCCCCAAAACCATTGTACAATGGGGATTGTAAAGAAATGTACCAACAACTTCATACAAATGTGAACCATAGAGAGATTACACAAAAAATAGTTAGCGAGCAAACGCAAACCCTTAAAATGGTGCACCTATGAGGAAGCACAATATTGAGATTTATGCTCCTCTTCATGAACAAAAACTCAGCTACTGCCTAGTGACATATGAGAGAACCCTGAAACCCAACCCCGATGAAAGAGCCACAATTACGGCATTCTTATGCAGAAAGCTTGTATCTGTCCCTCACCAATACCCTTTGCCACAACCTCCACCTTCACCTTGTACAAGGTTGACGCCGTCTGTCTGACAACATGAAGAATCATCTGAACACACAAGACTACTAGGCAAAACACCTCATATATGCAGTAAACACAGTTTCCCATATCCTTGCACACATGTTCAATAGATGCTGGTAGACGGAATTCCCAACTCATGTACCATGCATGCAATAGTGCCTATTCATTAGTCAAGGAATCCCTTCCAACCACGGAACTATCAGACTATCATGATTGGGCACTCTCACTAAACTTTATGGAGCCATGCTCGAAGCAGAACTCAACACTTATGCCCAGGTTGAATAGATAGGGCCCCATGTCAAGCAGAATTTAGAAGTAACTACTCTACCACCAACATCCTTATGTTACATTCACTGATTGGTGGACCAAGCAGAGATGCGAAAGGAGTGGTTGTGTGGATGCTTTATAGATATCAGCAAGGCCTTTGAGTAAATTTTACCAAGGGAACATCTCCTACAAAGACTCTGTGATGTGGGCCATGTATACAGTATCTGAGCAAGTGTTAGGAAGAATTAGGTACAAGAGGGGCTTTCAGCGGTAATCACAAGGACCAGAGGTGTGAAGCAAGGGTGTCCACTCTCACCTACCCTCTTCAGACTCTACATCAGCAAGGTAATGGACTACATCATATGTGGAGCTAGTGAGGGAATCAACATATTATATACACCCATTCACATCCTTCTTTATGCTGATGACATAAGCTTGGCTTTGAGTCTCATGCACGTCAAAAACATCACCTTAATGCCCTGTATGGTTTTTTATGCAAATAAGAGCTCACGAAGTAGATGTTGGGATTAAAGGCCCTTACGTTGCTCCTATTAAACTATATAAACGTTTTTATATAATTTAATGTTTTCTGATTTTTTGTTGTTGTACAGTCTCATTTGGAACTCCTAAAAGAATATTTTGTACATTAAACGGGATCTTTGGACAAGATTCCAACTCAGTATAAAAGAGTATTTATGAGGCCATGACTTAGCTGTCCCATCAGCATTGAAAGCGCATCTTCTAAGAGCATATTCTATGTATCTCAAATAACACACACATATATATATCATAGATATGTGTGTGTGTCGTGTCCACTCCTACCTTGTAAATTTATTAAGTAGTGGGCTTTTGTTTTGGAGAACTGCTTCTGCTTTCTTTAATCTCTCCTATGTGTTAAACCCCATAATTGTTTTTAGTTTCTATATATCTGCCTTTAGATATTTCAGAAAACTGTCATTCTATCTTCACTTCTCTACAGTAGATTCCTCGCTATTTCTAGGAGTCACATTTACAACAAATACGCGTGCACACTTCTCTATGATTGAATCACTCGAGGATATGCAGCTCTCACCATGCTGGAACAACAATGCCACCAAGCACACCTCCAAGAGTTCCCTGTCAAAGTATAGTTATTTGACACAGGGCTCTCAGATGAGTCCAGTAGTCATGATGTTGCCACGGATGATGTGTAGCAAAGCATCCACCTCACAAAAGATCACCTATGTTGCATTGGTAGCATCCCTCACAATGGTAGAAGTATTATTCCAGACAGTTAACCTCATCAACTGGATTCCAACCATGTCACTCCCAAGATTTACACTTAAGTCACTCAACGGATTGAAGTAAATGGTGACAACAAAACATGTGTAAGGATCATGGTACTCATGCATGATGAAGTGGTTCAACAGCAATGGCCTCAACATTGAGAACTTCCCACACTTCCAATATTATAAAGGTATTGCAGCAAGATATATATAGCAGTTCATTACCTAAAAGACTTGGCTCAAACCAACAGAACCACTTCCCCAAAGACAGCCTACTATGAACATCATTTAATAAACTTTTCAGAGGATGGCTTCATAAAGAGACTGAGATACATGGGCATCTACATGCCCCATAGTGCTCGCAAAGCAATACGCCAACTCAGAGTTTCTTCCCACCAACTACATATTGAGGCAACACATGAGCTGAAAGATTTTGCAAATCATGTAAAAGAGAGATTGAATGTGAGGAATATTTTGTGTAGGTGCCTAGTTTTCAGCCACATAAGAAAGAAGTATGCTACCCACTACGTGAAATCCCTGCTGACACACATAGTCATAAACAGAGTGTTCTTTGAATTCCACTCCCTAATGACACAATTGACAAATTCTTTCTTCTAGGGGTCTGCATACATATCGTCCTACCTCAATCTCTAACTAATGTGAAGGTCTGCAGCTGTCCTATCGCATTGCACATGGAATAGATGTATGTCCATATAGGAGAGCTGATGATAAATCCATCCTCCAATGTCTATAAAAAGTGTGCCTTACAGTGAGCCATCTTCCTACCAAGAGATGTTGTGGGGCTGATCATGTTCTTCACAATTTGATAATATCAGTTTGGATCACACTATTCTTTTCATCTTTGGTCATGCTTAATAGGGGTATGTCCATATAAGAGGGTTGATGATAAATCCATCCTCCAATGTCTATAAAAAGTGTGCCTTACAGTGAGCCATCTTCCTATCAAGAGACATTGTGGGGCTGATCCATGTTCTTTAGATATCCAATTTGATAATACATCAGTTTGGATTACTCTCTTCTTTTCTTCTGTGGTCATGTTTAGATATGGACAATCCAAGCTAAGGTGGAATGTGGGTAGTGAATCTATGTTTATGCCATGTGATTTCAAGCCATTGTTATGTTGCAGCATGCCAAGAATGATTGTCTCCATTGTTTTGATGATATAAGAGACAACCTTGAGTAAATTTATTTAGGAAACTCCCAAAGCCACTGGATACCATTTAATAATGCATTCTTCATTATTGGAGCTGCTCCCATCTCTGTCCAAATTATACCATAGCACATCAATGATTTGCTCCTTATCATGCAAGCAATCATTGAGGTTAAACACCTCTCCAAATCCTTCCAATTGCTTGCATTGTTAAGATTCAGTCCCCAAGTTTCTACTTCATAGACAAGAGGCGGCATGACAAGTGTATCAAATAGCCACAATGTAGTTCATGGCTCTTGAAATTGTATATGTGCATATTATCTTTCAAGAGCACCAAGGGCTGCATATCCACAAGAAAGTTGAGCACAAGAAGCCTCCCGTAAAGAGAATCGAGGCACTATGAATGTTCCTAGGTATGTGTAGGATCACATGTAGGCCACCTTGTCTTTCCTGAGAAGAATTCTGATTCTGATCTCCTTTCCCATGCTTGCATGGGTTAAACACCATCACTTTGGTTTTATATAGGTTTACCGAAAAACTTTTGTCCATACAAAATGATTTTAAGTCTTTGTGGTCCCTCCAAGGAGTCGGAGATCCACACAATATCATCAGCATATAGTAATATTTGTATGGCTACACCCACTAGGCATGCTCTCAAACCACTGAATCTCTCAATGTGATGCAATATTCATCTATATAGAGACCAAAGAGAGTGAATGATAATGGGCATCCTTTTTACTCCAATTGTGCTAGCCACAGCTTCCGACAACCCATTCAGAGATCGCACATTTCCTGACACAGACTCATACAATACATACATTTCTCATAGCAAATCTGCACGGACCCCAAGGGCTTCTAGCTGCTACAGGAACAGAGCGTGCAGTGCAGTATCATAGGCTTTTGGAAACCACAAAGTAGCAATAAATCCTCCTTTTGTGGGCTCTGCCCTGCTTGATAAGTGCTCAGAGGTTCAATATGTGATCCAAATTTTTGAACCCCTTTCAAAAACCCACTTGTCCAGCTGAGCTGGCAGCCATTCCTCTCAACCCATAGAGAGGTTTATATAGACTTTCTTTCCCAAACAACCAATATAGCCGGAATTGCAACTTTGTGTATCTTTTTTAATGTGGCATAGCTTGTTAAACTGCATGAAACTAATAAGAATCTTCTAAATACTAATTTGTTTGAATTCTCTCACACCCTCCCTCTTTAAATTGAATCCATGATTAATTGCTACTCGTTTATGAACATTCCATGTTCTACTAAATTGTATTTCATATTTTGAACTTTACTAAGAGACAAGCTCACATTTCATACTTTAGTAAAAGAAGGAAGGAAATGATCAATTGAATCCATTCACGTTTTCATCCATAAAACAACTCACCTCTTACTTGCAAGGGTGACAAAAATGTCTGAGGAACTAGAAGGTGCAGGTTGTTGAGGTGAATATGGCCTCAAATCATTGTTGGATGTGCTTCCTCCTGATGAAGAAGCACTCTCAATTCCAGTCTGCATAGGAGCAGGAGGATACCATGATTGTGTTGGAAATGCAGGGTAAGAACCATTCCTATAAGCGAAAAAATAAGGAGTTAAAACCACGTTGAATTCATACAAACTTATAGAATCAAACCTAATAGTAAATACGATGACAATACAACTTTGATAATCCATGATGTTCTGAAATGAGAATCCCAATTTCTAAAGACAAATCAAGAAAAATCCAAGAGAGCCTTACCTACAACAATACAAAACAAGAAGCAATTTTGGCAAAAAAAAAAAGAAATCAAAACATGAGAAAACATACACAAGATTCTACATCCAAATGAAATATTATAAAAGCAAAAGACAGGGATCAGTGCTCATCTTTCCAGCATAAAAACGAACAGAAGTGGAAACAAGGCTAAAAAAAAAGGAAGCGATCATTGCCAAAAAGAAAAGAAAAGGAATAAATAAATAAAAACCAAGAGGGCACATACATGAACAGATTGTGAATTGGAGTGGGACGAAAAAAAGGGCATAACTGAAGAGAGGGAAATGAAGGAAAGGTAAGAGACAGAGAGAGAATTTTCTTACGCGAAAGGTCTGAACATGCCGTGCTGGGTCTGGGTGGGTGCCTGTGTTTGTGTGAGAGTGGGCCGGTCTGTGTCTGTGTCTGTGTCTGTGTCTGTGTCTGTGACCGTGGATGTGCGTTCTTCTGTATCGTCCCCTGCTTCTTCTTCTTTCTTCTTTCTTCTTCTTTCTTCTTTCTGTGGTTTGAGAATGAAAAGCCTTTTCGTTTGTTGACCCAGAAAAAATACCTCTGCAGTAAGTAAGTAGTATTTTTTGAGAATTACCAAAATACCCTTTCTCCCTCCTGCCCAAGTTATCTCGAGTGTACATTGTTTTGGCCTCTTCACCGCTACAATGATTGAGAAATTATAGAGATAAAGAGAGAGAATTTGTGTGTGTGTGTGTGTGAGACAATGTTAGGGATCGCCAACGGTTCGGTTTAGGCTTCATTGGTTTGGCCTTATCCAAGCCAAACCAGTTAAGCCTAAACCGTTTTGGGGTTCTCAAACTTGAACCAAACCAAATCGATCCCTAAACCGGTTTGTGAATCGGCCTAGAAAACGGTTTGTGAACCGGTTTGGAAACCTCTCTCTCTCTCTCTCTCTCTAGTTTCTAACTAATTTCTAACTTTCAACTTTTTCTCTAACCTAACTAGTAAACCACATGAACGGCTTAACCGGTTTGAGCTGGTTTGGCAAGGCTAAAGCCAAGCCAAGCCGCTAAACCAATTTAGCTAAACGGTTTAGGCTTGAGCTGAGTCGTTGCCGATCCCTAAGTGTGTGTGTAAGTCTTATAGCATGAAGTGGTTATCTGGAAATGGAGGATAGGTCTCCAAGGCACTTGCAAATTATAGTTTGCACAAGCTTTCACTTTACACCTACCTTTTTACATATAGAATTAAGGGTCAATTGTCCCTCCTTGCACACGATTAGTACTCAAATCTAGCATTTATGTACTCATGAAAACACATGGCTACGTAAGGTTAGTTGGGACCCTTTGCAATGGACATGGCGTGATCCCTACGCGGGGCAAGGAAGCAAACCCATCCCTTTCTTCCAATTCACAACTAGATTGGGTCGCCACATTCTAGCTGCTCAAGCCGCCCGAGAACCGGCTGTTGCGAAGGTCTGGCACACATTTCAAGTTCCCTCTGCAATAATCACCAAGTTTTGGTAGAAAATCTGGAAGCAACAACACGCGAGGCGAATTACCACTTTCCAATGGTTGTTAATACATAAGTCCCTACCGGTGGGAGCATGGCAACGTGGGAACCTTAGCTCTCCTAATTGTGTAGAGTGCCCACATGCAGTAGAATCCATACGACACGCTTTGTGGGACTGCCCAACGTCCCATAGAATATGGCGGGGGGTTGGCCGCTTGTTGCAATTATGCCAGGTGCAAGGTTCAATCAAGTGGGGAAATATATGTTGGCTATCATGGCAGGCTGCAATTGGCCGATACGAGCATCAGGAGGAGGAGATGACTTTGGTGATAAAAGCACAAGAGGTCCTTTTCTCCTCCAACGGCAATGTCCACTCTATTCCTCTTAATGACAAATCTCAAGAGGTGTTGGAATTGGTCAGCCCAATAACCCTTTGGATTCTATGAAAACAACGATGTAGGCGAGTCTTCTCCAACCAAACCGCCCATCCAACAAGGTTACTACAAGAGATATGGAGTGAAATTGTAGCCACTTTGAAGAGCCAATATGATGGCCTTAAAGGTGGCTCCGAGGGAGTTGAAAGACAACGCATACCCTTCATCCAACAATGGTCGTCCTCTCCCTTTCTTGAGTTTGTGGGCTTCCACATTAGATGGAACTATCGCGTCCCTTTAGGGATTTGTACATAATCGTCTCATTTGTAAAATTTTATAACTAATGGAAGGAGTTTTTTTTTTGGAAAAAAAAATATAAAAAAATCTAGCATTTAAGTGTTCCAATAGTATTCATGATTCCAACTTGCCATACACAAGCTTGGTGATCCACTTAATGCAACAAAGGTAATCAAAGTAGAAATGAATTGTCAATACATCAATATCATATAGAAATAAGAAAATGAATGATATTGCATATTACTCTTTTTTTATTTCACTGCATGTCACAATCCGGTGGCATTATCTAAATTCCAAATTAGAATTTTGAAAAAGAAATTAGAATAATCCCCTTAGTATTGAACTCATTCAACACAATCATTTTCCTATTTCAATCACATTGATTTGAAGACGTGTGTCATGTACAACTTGTGTCTTCAAAGTCTATTTGAAACTAACTTCTTTTTTGTTAACAAATTTTACAACAAGAAAGGTTGCAAATGTTGTCGTTTAGTGACATGTTATATATGTCATGTAATGACACCAAGGTTATTTGGCACTTAGCAATAAGGAAAATTTTGGACCATGTCCATTGCCGAACTACTTATTTTCTCATTCGAGTTAACATTGGTATAAATCCAAATTATCATGAATTGGTTTATTTTATTTTATTATTGCATCTTGATAATAACGAGGAATGCAAGATGTATGCTTATTCATTTTATAAAAAGTTATCATTTATTTAATGAATATGCATGGTGATAAAGTGGAACTCTTATGAGCAACATTTCTTTATTGGTCTTGCTTAATGCATTTGAATACACTTATTGTCAAAGATATTGGTTTTGATGCTTATAAAGCAAGGGGTCGCCCAACTATGTAAAGCTTATACTGGTTTAAGAAAGGACATGAGCTTGCCCTTTAGGATTCATTATTTAATCATTTGAATAATTAATGGGGATTAGTACGACTTTCTTCATTAGATGCAAACTAGTCATTGTTGCTCATACATTAACAAAAGACATCAAATGGTCTCTCTCTCTCTCTCTCTCTCTCTCTCTCTCTCTCTCTCATAATTGCTAGATTTCTATGTAAAGTCTTGGGTTTGAGACCCAACTTTCTCACCTCTCTATACATATTATCTCAATTTACGAGATGCCATTGAACACAACCTTCTTGTCTCCATCTAACAACCTTATCAAGGGAGCTACAGCCATATAGTCTCCTATTTGTTGTTTCTCTTTACTAAAAGCACACAATTATATTAATCGTATACAAACCTCACTAGTTACAACTACTTCTTTTTTTAGTAACACTTTTATTACTAGTGGGAAACCTCAAAGTGAGTTGAACCCCACGAAGAATAAAGTGAAGTATAAAAGTATCAATCAAACACTTAAGAGCTAGGTTACAACTTATTAATATTCTCTACCAACCTATGGACATCATGTAATGCAGTTAGAAAACCTAAATATGCCACTTGAGTAAATGATCCCCACATGTTATAACATCGAAAATTTCCACATGAGAATGTATTTCTACTTTTCCACATAGGCTTTCACCCCGTGTCTACCATCAAATATGAAAGCATTACACAATTCCAATTGTGTTGCAATCCTCAATATCGTAAAAAAATGGAACAATATCTCTAGCTCGTCATTTGGACACATTGAGCAAAAACTCATTGTTGAGGTCTCAAATAACAACATGTTAAAATTTGCATGGAATGCATTATAGGGCATTTAATGGACATATTTGTATTTTCCTCCAATGGAATGACACAAAAAAGCATGTACCTGACTCTAGTCCTCTTCTCTTTTAATGTTGAACCAAATGAGAGCCCACCATTCACGACTCTCCATCTGAATACCTTTGCACAAAATGGCAAATGGGAATGCCAACCATTTGGTAATTGGTAAACGATATCACAATTTGGTACATTTAAAATGCTCGATATTTGAAGGTATTTCAAAATATGACTGAAAGACTTGCCCGAATCATTTCTAGGATTTGGACAAAGATTGTGCATAATCTTAGATGTTCTTTAGATAATATGCAATAAGCGGAACTCAAACTATTGGAGTTTCATGCCACTTGGGACAAACATATTTTATAGACGGTTTTCTGATTAGGTGGAGTGGCTCTATTCTACATCAAAGTATTTATTTAAGCTGACGGTTAGAATTTAGAAAAGGGGCTCATTACCGAAAGGCACATCTTTTATGTATAGCCTTAGGTTGTTTCTTAATACTAATGTAGTATCTTTTTTTGGAAATAAAGAAAAGAAAAGAAAATAATGAATGAGAGGGCATGGTTCCATGTTCTACTTAGGCAAATAAAAAACCCTTCACACGAAATGGAGAATATTGCACTTGAGGCCCATGTTCTTATATTGTTGCAATGACATTAATACTCAATATTAGGGTTTCTAAGGGCAATTAATTCATTATTAAGCTCGTATCCGGAAACACCACATCGATGCGAACATGATATACTATCACATTGTAACTCATTGAAGATTGAAGCAATCAAATTGTCATTGTCATCTTCGTCTCTCTCTCTCTCAATTATATTGATTGAGTGTATCATTAAGAAAAGTAATTTAATATTGTTGTTGTAGGGGTAAGAAACATGCATTGTGCATTACCAATTTGAGCCTGGTTACTGCAAATAGATTTAAAGTTGTGTGGATTTGGTTGTAGCTGCATGATGGAATCAATTAAGTAGGTGTTGTGGTCTTGCCCTAAAATTATGCGAGTATGGAAGAGAGTTTTATGGCTCTAGGTATTGATACATGCTAATTGTGTGATCACTTGGAGTGTTGTCAAGTGGGGCATTCTAGAAGGGGTACAAAAACATGTTAAATAACTAACATGGAAGGAAAAATACCCTATTGAGGAAAGAAACTCCTTTTTCTCTAATGAGCAAAATTGCCAAGTCAATATTCCTTTCAATTATTGTGGACATGCCTTTACTCCATGTATTACATCCAGGGAAAAGTACCAGGATACCCTTGGAAGTTCTTCTATTTACCAGAATGCCCCGGGAAGTTCCAAATTTATCAAACTACCCTTATGTCCAAAAAAATACACTTTATAAAGTAATTATACACTCGAATCTACAAGTCCTATTTACCAAAATACCCTTCAAACACAAATATCTTTACTTAAGAGATTTTTTGGGTCCTTTGTACTTACTTTATCAAAGTGTATTTTTTTGGACATAGGGGTAGTTTGGTAAATTTGGAACTTCCAAGGGCATTCTAGTAAATAGATGAACTTCCAAGGGTATCTTGGTACTTTTCCCTTACATCAAACATGAAAAGCATCTACACAATACCAAATACCTCCAAAAAAAGAAAAAGAACCTCATATCTTAGTGTAAATTATGTGGGTATCCTTTATCTTGACATCAAGTAACAACATGACAAAATCTATCAAATTCTCCAAATATAAAAGGGAAAAGTACCAAGATACCCATGGAAGTTTGTCTATTTCCCAATATGCCCCTGGAAGTTCCAAAATTACCAAACTACCCCTATGTCCAAAAAAGTACACTTTATAAAGTAATTATACACTCAAATCTTTGGTAAATACGGCTAGTTCGGGTCCATTTCTTCCATCTTTGGTAAATAGGGCTTGTAGATTTGAGTGTATAATTACTTTATAAAGTGTAATTTTTTGGACATAGGGGTAGTTTGGTAAATTTGGAACTTCCAAGGGCATTATAATAAATAGACGAACTTCCAGGGGTATCCTAGTACTTTTCCCTAAAATAAATAGATAAAACAAAAATAAAATATAAAATAAACCTTCCTCTCTTTCTCACCATTTGAGGACTCGTATACCTATGGGCTATTTCTATCATACCCCACTCACATGCACACAATCTATTATTCACCTCAAATTCGAACACTATAACAGGTATTTTTGTATATTATTTATGAATGAAGTGTATATGGCCAAGAAACGAAGGAGTTAAATCGTGCAAAACAAACACCTTGCAAAAAACATGTAAAAAAATGTGTCTATGCTATAAAAATGTCATCAAGTGCATCACTTAAGCTCATATTAAGTTGCACAACACCAAACAAGTTAACTACATTCAACTACTTCCCATGGTCCTCACCCTGTAAACTACTTGTATGATACTCTACTATCCTCATATTGCAACTTACCTCTAACACACCATGCAACTAAAAAACACCCAAAAGGTTGAGCTCTTGTGTATGCCTTATTCACACATCAAGACTTAGTGCTTTAAAGTTTGAATATCCCTTTGTAGGAAGGAGACACACATCAAGACAAGTTTTGTACTTAGGTCTTATGGGTCAATATTGGTCTTTCTGCGGACACTAAAAATATCTATCTAGCTATCAAGGACTTTCTTAACTATAATGTTGACCATATCACTCGAACATTCATTTCTCTGGTACAAAAAGACCACAAGTAGTTAGGCGCACACCTAAGGATGCCTAGATGTAATCAGTGTACATTGTCTTTGCCTCACTCCACCACACCAACCCATGATAGCACTTCCCGTCACTACCACCACTGATCCATTTCATGGAAGCTATGCATGCATTTCATGCTTCTAAAACCATTCTCAAAACAACTTACCAAAAGTAAAGCCACCCTATACCATAAGAGCATTATCATTTATCTTAGTAGACCTAGAGCTTTTAATTTTTTCGGTATGGATAACTGAAGTTGCTCATAATGGTAACCATTTGTTAACTCCTAGGTCAGATTTTGGCCTCTATTTAGTATCTCTGTCTTTCTTTCTCTCATAAAAATATACGACAAAACAAAAACACCTCCTCTTGCTGACCTAATTACAATTGTGAGGATTATTATACTGGGAAACACACCTCAGCCTATTACAATTGTGAAGATGAATCTCCCCAGTACCGGTAAACCGTGTTGTGTTGCACCATAGAGTAATGATGCTAATAAAGCTATCAATAAAACCATAGCATTGAAACCTAGTAAATAAAAAGTGATAGTAGCGAACCCCAGCATCACAATACATGTTGGAAACATATAAGCAATATTGATAAGTTGATCGCAAAGAAACGAGCAAAAAAATTTAAAGCAACATACCAACATGTTGTAGGCAACAAAAACGGCATAGCCAAAACTTAATGGGCAACATATAGAGCCAATCACATGCTCAAAAGGAGTGATTCATCATCCCGCTATCGATAAGTAGAGAGCAAAAATCATGGTCAACAGCTGCCGAGAGATAGATAAGTAGACGAGCCAAAGCTAGAGGCCAGTGTTTGTATTACCCAATTTGCAACTTCTTTTTCCTCCCCAAACTTACCTTCCTCGAGACACTTTCGTACCTCAAATGAGAGGCTTTCAAACATAGACGTTGGTTCATACCGCATACTCCTCAGAACATCCGACACCATCTCCCCATCGCTTACCTTAACCACAACAGGATCCACATCCACACCCGGACGGCCACGAAAAATATGAACCACGGGTGGTGCCCCGAACAGATTGTGGGACCCACCCAATGCCTCCTGATATGCCCCTCCAAGGAACATACCCAAATAGTAGGGCTTCCCTTCCTCCAAAGCATGCAGGTTTAAGTAGTTCTTCCTCCTCTTCTTCCCATCATGGCTAACAAATTCCGTTACCTTCCCATCACTATCACAGGTGAGGTCAGATAGTATGGCTCTCATAACAGGCTGCTCTTTCAGCCTATGGAGAGGGACTATCGGAAATAGTTGCCCAATTGCCCATGTGTCTGGCATCGACTTGAAGACGGAGAGATTCATTTGATAGACGGCATTATGGCTACTCTCTTTGGCCAAAGCGTTCTGCGAGAACATCGTTTCATGCTTCTTTTCTTCTATGTAAGCCATGGAGGCTTCATAGAAGGTGTTGACCGAGGCAAGCTGTGTTAGGCTCAAGTACCCTTGCTTGAACAAACTTAGGCTAGAAGCTTTCATTTGTGAGGCATATTCCTCAGCTTGGGCATGCTGATTGGAATAGAGTGAATGACCAAGGCCCCGACGTAGGCAGCCCAAATCTTCAGGAAGGCTTGGGTCTTCCATCTGGAAAGGCACTCCTTTCTCACCCTCCACATATCCAGAGCTTGCTCGGGTTGAGACCACATCGAAGACGAGAACCGAATGGTGTGAAACCAAAGCTCGCCCACTTTCACTGCATACTATGGGTTGTCTCACGCATTTGAGCATGCATGCCTTCTTCAAAGCGAAAACAACCTCATTAGCATACTCTTCTATGGTGTACCCAACCGACATATCTGAATCTTCGCAGGTAGAGCCATCGTAATCGATCCCGAGACCTCCACCAATGTCGATATATTGCAGGTGGGTAGCTCCCATCAAGCTTAGTTCGCAATAGATATGTGCAGCCTCCGTGACCCCTTCATTGAGTACAGAAAGAGCAGGTATTTGAGATCCAATGTGGAAATGGAGTAATCGAAGGCAATGAAGCATCCGGTATTGTTTGAGTTTATGGAAAACTCCCACAATCTGCGAGCAAGAGAGACCAAACTTCCCATTCTCACCTGAAGTCCCACCAAAGTGTCCATCATGCCTGGTATTGAGCTTCGCCCGAAGGCCGATTAAAGGGGGTTCGAACCCAAGCTTTCGGCTAACTTTCATGACAATCTCCAATTCTTCTTCTTGCTCTAGCACAATAATGCAATTCAACCCAATCTTGCCCGCGATGAGAGCGAGTGCAATGTAATCCGCATCTTTGTATCCATTACAGACAAGGAGAGTATTGGGGTTGCTTATATTAGCCTTGGAAAGGCAACCCATGGCTAATATAAGCTCAGGTTTCGAACCTGCCTCGAGCCCGAACGAGTAAGGCTTCCCAAACTCTACAATATTCTCTACTATGAACCTATCTTGGTTGCACTTAACAGGGAAAACACCTTGGTAATGGCTATGGTAATTAAGAGCTTTGATACTGGTCTCAAAAGCAGAGTGAAGACTGTACAACCTATGCTTGAGGACATCGGGAAACCTTAAGATGAGAGGGAAACTCAGATTCTCACCTTGCGAATCCATGAGAGATTTGATGATATCAATTTCTTCGTGGGGTTCGGTGTCAGGGCCAAAGGGGCAAACTGCTACATTGCCAGTCGAATTGATCGTAAAGTAAGGGTAACCCCAAGAGTCTATTTTGTACAGAGTAGAGGATTTTGAAGCAGACCATGGAAACGAGCACGAAGAAGAAGCATATGGAATCGGAGCCATTTCTTTTCTTCCTTGTCTTCGCGGGGAGGTCGAGGATACGGAAGAGAAGGGTTCTTTTGGCCGCAGGGCGCGGCCGAGGCCGGAGCCTCGACTCGATCTTTGCCGAATCGATTTTCGGTGAAGAAACAGAGAGGAGGAAAGGGAGGGAGAAGGGAGAACAGCACAGAGACAGAACAGAACAGAGACAGAGACAGAGACAGAGAAGAAGAAGAAGAAGAAGAAGAAGAAGAAAGATGCAGAATCTCAACCGGAAGAAGAGAGACAGAGACAGAGGCACAAGCAGAGGCAGAGTTTGCGTTTGCGTTTGCGTTTTTGCGTTTGTGGTGGTCTATTTTTTGTTTCAAGCCAAAAATATCGATTCCCTCCTAAAGGCTATTTTCTTTTACCCCAACCATCGCCATCACCATCATGGCATCACCATGACCATGGGCATGTCATGTATGTTCACACATCCCACCATCACCATGACCATAGATTGAGCCATGCGTGATATTCTTGAGATTCGACATCCGTAATATTCGTGGTATTCGAGAATAGAAAATGGCCCTAAGAATATTATAAAACCATTCGTTTACATATACATATACACACATACATACATACACATACATATATACACACATACACAAACATATATATACATATATACACACACATACATAGATACATATATACACATACATATATACATATACACACACATACATATATGTGTACACAGACATACATCAATAATTAATTAACTCATTAATATAATGATTAATTTACTATTAACTAATTAATTCACTTAAACATTAATTGATTCACTAATACATTAATTAATTTACAAATACATATCTTAATTCATTAACACATTAATTAATTCATTGGAAAATATTAGTTAATTAATTAATAATCAATTAATGCATTAATAATTAATTAATTAGGGCTTTGGCAAAACTTAGGGTTTCAGTGAAACTCTGAATTTGTAGCGGACAACAGGATGTAGGATTAGGTAGAGCATGAGAGGGAGTCGATGACGCAGGCCGAAAAGAAGAAATTTTGTCGAAATTAGGATTATGACAGAAATTAGGGTTTTCTGTCGAAACCCTAATTTCTGGCCGAGAACAGGATATAGAGGGAAGCGAGGGTGTAAGTAGCACGCAGAGGGAGTAGGGTGAGGCGTCTTTGCTTCCTGTTGGCCACTGTTCACTCGCTCGTAAATAAAACACAATTTTATTTATTTTTTTATTTTTTTATTTTCAAAAAAAAGAAGAAAACGAATATATTTACGTGTATTCGTATTCCTATTCGTATGGATTCGTGGGGCAGGCCCCACGAATGCGAATATTTCAATCTATGACCATGACCATGGCCATGCCATGTATGCTCGCACAACCCACCATCATCGCCACCATGTTATGTACACATGTCCGCACAACCCAATGGCCATATCCGCATATGACTCTCTCCCATTGCCCCATGTGTCTCACAAACACATATCCACGATACAATCCTTACGTGATCACACCAACCTTTGTCTTGTATCCTCTGGCCCTCCAGAGTCACACCCATGTTATGCACACAATCAGGTCGTCTGGTGCACTTGCAATTGAATGCTTGTAATGAAGTTCCTTGGGTGGTCCTCCTTTACCCTTGCCTTGTATGCTCTCTCCTCTCACAAATTCATGATCCATATAACAACATTGTCGCATCGTCTTTGTGACCCAATATCTGAAACAAGTTCCTCCCATGGTTATGCCTACTTTTGTCTGGTTAGCTCTATTCGTACTCAAACGTCTTTTTATAAGTGATGATCTTGGTTACATTTTTCCTCTTCAAATATTTGCATGGAATCCTCCACACATGGATTCACTTATTGTTCCAAAAGCAATTAGATTCGTTGGCCTATGTCAAGGATCCTTACTTTGGCATCAAAGTCTAGAATCGAGGTCCCTTGTTCATATAGCAATAATAACAATTGCTTCATTATCAATGCTCATAATACAACTTCGTTTCTTTTTTTGAAGATTCACCTTGGTATTAATGGAAAGATGTGGCTACAAATAACTCATACATGAAAACGCAATCATTATACCCACATCAACCAACATGTCGAATAGCAAAAGCCCTCACACAACTACCTTAACAATTGCATTTACACATCTAAAATCTGGATCCTTCCATGATGGGGGGACAGAAAAAAAAAACCACCTAGGTGGAGCATTATCAAGGCTCATAATACAACTCTAATCAATCAAAATACTTATTAGTTGATATCTTCGCTTATATTTGTTGATATAAACACTTCACTAGAGAAAATCAACGTAGAGAAACATACGTCACTGCATAGATAAGGGTAATCATTATGGAATCATGGTTTTATATACATGTGGTTGGTAACAATTCACTACATTTAGTTGGTCGTTGAAATTCTAACAAGGGAAGTGCCTCCCTCTCAAAATGACTAGTCCTAAAGCCAACAGCCAAGGCATCAATGTATTATGAATCCATGCTTGATAAGGCATCCCCTTTCCTCCTTCCAAAGTTGGGTTGGAGTTATACTCAATAGTTGGTGGCAAGGGGCACACCAAATTACTTGTGTAGTTAGATAAAAGCACTCTTTAGGATTATTGTGAATTCGTTCTAATATATGTCCAATTCTATGTACTTCGTAGTTGTTTTCCAATTTCATGATCGTGTTGCTTTTCGCTTCTTAAAAGAACATGGGATATATTGTGTTGAGTTTAAATTACAATGACACTTTTTTTTCCATAAAAATATCCTCCATTGGTATTAACATAAAATGGCCAAAGGCAATATACAAAAAAGTCCAGTATTACAAAGAAAATTGCAACATAATTAACTAGAAAACTATTGAACACTTGTGCAACTTTAACAATCTCAACCAGACTAGGCTCAAGATTTTTGGCCTTTATCACTGGAGTCTCTGCCACATCTATTGCTCAACATTCCTTCACCTAGTTTCTGGTGGGCATATCCTGAAATAAGTGTGCTCCAACATGCAAGATCACAGATAGTGAGCTCACCAAATACTTCCTTGTCTTTCTCGACTTCACCACATTTTCCATACATGTCCATAAAAGCAATGCTAATCAAGATCACCCCTTCTAAAACAAATAGCTTCACCTACAGAAAATATCACCTCCTCCACCGTAGTCTTGCTCAATGCAAATATCGCATTCAGCGCTGCTTCCAAAAGTATCTTTTTAGGGCCACCATGACAGATAGGCCCATACACAATATTGCTTTCTGAACTAATTTTGAGTCTTTTCAAGATATGACATCATTGAACAACTGAATTACAGATGTTAAAACTAGTTTTCCTTTTGTCACCTCATTATTGCTGATAGAATCTACACCTATATATTGTTCATCACCATCAAAAAATAGAGGTAAACAACCCCGTAGACCAATATGATCAACTGCTTCCACTACAATTCCTGATAGGAGAGGATTTCTTGACGTTCTCAAGTGAACCAAGCTTGATAGTATGTTTTTCATCTTGTTAATTGGAATTGTTGGCATGCCAGTCATACATTGCGCAATAATATATCAAGTTGCACATACAACATCGTGAGCTTCTTCAAAACTTGTCAAAAAGCCTTCCTATTATCTCTTGTGTACTTGTATCAACATGTCCAACGAATTGTCTCAACAAGCTTACTCTCCCAACATACATTTCTGCAAATTTCTTTGGTGACTGAGTAGCAACAACCAAGAATCCATTTGATGCCTTAACATGTAAATCAACAGTTCCATTTAAGGCCATGGCATGTTCCAATAGCAACAAAATACAATGACATTCTTGATATGACATTATTGTCTTTCATTGGAATGGCTCCACAAATTCTATTCAGAACTTACATATTGTAACATGTTTGGTATACCTCTTTTTGTCAACGCTTCTCTTGCCCCCCTCAATATGGTATGTTTTCATCCTTGATGTATATTCCTACATGTCCCTCGATGCATCCTTGTATATTGACATTGTCCATGGTATCATATTTGTTTGGTTAGCCGACATCCTCACCCATTTCAATAAATATTTCTTTCCATCACTACTATCAACTCTGAATTCTATTCCTTCTTGATCAATCTTGATTGTGTTAGACCCCAAAAGGATGTGTATTATTAAGGATTGTTACCTCTTTTTCTGGCCCATTTGGAGGATAACCATACCATAAACTTTCCATGACCTACATAACACATATACTCATATAAGAAGCAACATTCGAGAAGGTTTTCATTTCATGTTTTCATTGTCTAGAGATGGGAGGACAATAACGTCTCTCTCCTCGTGTCAACAATAAGACACAAGCCAAGTACAACAACAACTTTATAAAGAACTCCTCCGTCCTGTCCAAAAAAATTACCATATCACACTAACTCGTTGATTTAGATAATATAAAGCATGTTGTTATTCTTGTTTTTGTTTTATACCAATGACTCATTTCACTTTGGCACACGCGCATGATATCATGTACAAAGTTTTTTATTGGGTGTTGGTGACTTTTTTACACAATGCCTAGTTACCACTCTCATTATGGCAATAACAACTATATTTGTAACTTATGTAATCAATATTTATAGTTAGTTTATATATTGTGCTTTATATAACACATAAGCAAGCAAAACATTACTTTTTATGCCTTGTCCAAGTAAAGAAGAAAGCATATGTTGATATGTTTTGACCAAAGTTTTATAGTATTTTTTTAGATAGGCCTTGGAAGATGCTCCACGAGAGAGAGCTTAGCACACAATTATTCACCGTATATGTTTTCCATGTGTATGTTACATGCCTTGATAAAGTTTCTCTACCTTTTTCAACATGGCATGTGATAAAATAACCCTTCGTTTTTTATCATGCCAATGTTGATTAGGTACATTATAGAAACGAAGATTAAAACTAAAACTAGGTAGTTACGCCCAAGACACTACTTTAAAAAGGAGGTTATGAATGTAAAGAATGGAGTGTGATTCTATGCAGCAGAATAGATTAAGGATGTGTGTTATGTGTGTGTGTGTGAAAGAGGAGAGAAGAGAGAGACAAGACAGATAGATGGGAAAATGAAGTACTCAAGATGTATGTATGTATTAACAAGAAGTGGAGAAAAATTACAACGATATGAGCATTACAAAGGAGATTAACCAACACTTTACAAAGTAGGAGGGTGCTTTATATAAGGTCACCCTCTCTCTACACTCTCTTACTAAAACGCCCACTCTCTCTCTAGAACCTTTGGGAATATGGAGACTCATTAGTTATGTGTCATAGAATATGATTCTATGACACATAGTTAACATTTAGAAAGTAGTAGTGACATTTGACCTTTGAGTGCTCATAGATTCTCAAAAGGTGTGTTCACACACTAGACTAAGTTGAGCTTGATTCTCAACAATGAATATGACATGTTTACTTCCATATCGATCCACATGATCCATGAAACCAACAATCCCTTGCATTATACCCAATTATGTAATGGCAATTTCTAAAAGGACAGACCAAAACTAGAGCTAAACTGAAAGCTGGAATAAAAAACCGAGCTTGTTTCCTAGTTTTAGTAATTGGACATTCCATGATTTTGGTTTTGTGGTCAAGAATATGAGCAAAGAGCATTACAAGTGTTATCCACAATAGTTCTCTCCTCATTTGGAGTTACGGAAAGCCAATACAACCTTGTCTCACTTAGATATTCCATGAGTTTTTTTTGTGGTTGATTGAAGAGCTTTTTCTAAGGTTGTTCGTGATCATTCTCTCGTTGTTAAGAGTTATTGAAAGCTAGCACAACTTCATTTCACTTGGATCTTCAACTTGTTTGGTTTTCTTGTTGAGACAAACAAACTTAGAGCATTCCTAGTGTTGTCCACGATTATTGAAAGTTTGGACAACATTGCCTCCTTTGGATCTTCCATGAGTTTGGTTTTGTGGTTGAAGAAAATGAGCTAAGAGCATTCCTAGTGTTGTTCTCAATATTATTGTCCTTGTCGAGAGTTATTGAAAGCTAGTACAACCTTGTTTCGCTTGGATCTCTTTGCAAGTTTGATTTCGTGGAAGAGCAAAGCACACTCATGGTATTGTACATGATAGTTCTCTCCTCATCAAGAGCTACTGGAAGGTAGTATAATCTTGTCAAAATGATTGAAAATCGTGCTTGATGATCTCATATGTGAGGCATTCCAATTTGACATCTTCTTATGTTTTTGTTATATTTAGATAATTTATAGGTCACATGTTATTCTTTTATACTCAATATTCAACCAACTCCCAAAATTTATTTTCAATTCACAAGAGCATATGCCCATTATTGTGAGATACGTCTCACTTGCCCCTCCATAAGTGTTAGGACTTGATAGAGCATGACCCTATGTCAATAACCACCAATACTTTTCCCCATATCGAGGATTGATGGGATTGTAATAGTACTTGAACTCAAAACTTTGTTGGGTTTCCAACGTGGATAAATGAGTAAAAGATGGGCTCATGGTCTATTGCCTCTTCCTTTTTTCTATGTACAAACTCGAATACGCTTTAACATTCTATATTGCAAACCATTTATTTGTGCCATGGACATGGTTGGAACTTGGATCAAAGAAAAGTGCTTTTGTGGATTTTTATGTGGTAAGCATCCAATTCCCATGTGAACTCATGAAGGTAATTTCAAGGCATTTTCCTTACTTTCATGGCAGAGTTGGAGATAGAGACATAGGGAACATAATATGAACTAACTTCACTCACAAAACTTATTGAGGCTTCTGAGAGACCATACCAGAGAAAGTTGGCTTTAGGACTATTGTATATTCCTTTTGTCTTTCTCGCGCACTATGTATTTGTTAGTGTTAGTGAGGTTTGAAGACCTTGTAATGGAGTGCAAAGGTTGAAAAGCCCAACACTTACACAAATCTATTTGAAACATATGTCGTCCCAAAATAAAGACACATAAAAATTGATGAATATGTGTTGAATGCTAATAAATTAAAAGGAAAACATAAAACTTGCTCCTCTTATAGAATCCCCATAGTACTTTCAATAGTATCAAAATAAACTCTTGATCAAAATGCAACCGATAATGCTAGTTTCTCCTAAGATTCAGTGCTTAATGTGAGACAAAATTCCCACTTTCTATTATTATTAAGGATGTCTCATACTATATTTATCATATGTTTAAAACTAAAAAAAAGACACTTTAGATTTCAGTCTTCAAATTAACAATCGGCAATGGTTCGAGAGGGTCAAAACCGAACTGTTTAAGTTTTTTGAAACCTGAACCGAACCATTACAAAAAATTCAAACCATTAAGCCATTAAACCGACAAAACCACGGTTTCGGTTTTCAGCTTAGATCAAAATTTAAAAATTTTAAAAATTTAAAAATTTTCCTAAAATGTGAGAATAAGGCATGAACGTTTAATTTTTTTGAAACTTGAACTGAACTAAACCACAAAACCGTAAAACTGAACCATTAAATTTTTTTCAAACCGTTAAGCCATTAAACTGATAAAACCGCGGTTTCGTGGTTAGGTTTCGGTTTTTAGCTTAGGTCAAAATTTTAAAATTTTAAAATTTTCATTATTTAAATTTCAAAAGTTTAAAGATTTTCCTAAAATGTGAGAATAAGACATGAAAATGAAAAGATTGTTTAAAAACAATTTAAATGTTTTTTTTAAATAACAAAAAATAAAAACCCGTTAAATCGTTGAAACAGAACCGTTAAGCCGTGGTTTCGTGGTTTGGTTCGATTCAAACCAAACTGTTGCCGATTGTTACTTCAAATAACACGTATCCTTCTTGATTGTTAAATTGAAGCATACGATGCTTTGATAAATGCAGCAAACTTCACACCCTTGTTACGAGCCTCCATTGTTCAAATGAGAGCTTCAACTTAACAATAAATTTGAGCCACAAATCAAGAGGAAATTTTAAGTAAAAGTAGTGAGCCTTGATTTAAAAAAGTTGCCACCTCGGGGATATCTCCTGGTGGTAAATAATGAAAAGGTAGCCCAGTAGAAATTGATTTCTTATTAAAACAAAGAGAGGGTTTCTTTGAGCTCTACTCATACAACATGTAGTTTCAGATGGATTCTAATAAGACAAGAGTCAAGACAAAGAACAAAAATCTTTAGGGAAAAGGACACTATAGACTCCAATCACATAAAAAGCAACACCATGCGACACAAGAGAAAGAGTAGGATGTAAGAGTTTATGGGTTGGACACACACACAAGGTGTCATGAAGAAAGCGTGCATTTCAGGGGAAAGTAGCAAGCTGAACTCACACAAAGGGGCAACGCAAAGAATGTATTTAGAGAGTGTATTTTTAGCATCCATAGGGAGGCCATATATAGAGAGCGTATTGTTGGAAAGCTAGAGGCTTTAGCCAGTACAAACATGATTTCTCTCGGCCCTGAATGCCAAAATAGACCCCAAAACCCCGCCTTAGCAGCTATGAACCACATCTTGTGATTTAGCACTGAAAAGCGGGATGTCGAGACATGAAGAAAGAGAGTGGTATTTCAGGGAGGCATATAGAAGGCGGGAGACAATGCAACACGAAGAAAAGAGTGAAGTTTTTTAGTAGGAGGTGGGAGCTATAGATAGAGAAGGCGCGGTGCCGGCCCTAGGAAAAGAGTGCGATTTTCTGGCAAAGTGCTAGCCGTGTCCGTGACTGCGCCCAAAGAATTGACAATATGTATTGCATGGGGTACCTACAGCTACTACCAAACAAAATGAATGAAGGGCCCTCTTGGACTTCATTCAGCTCTGGGAAATGATTGATTTTTGTTCCCGAAACCACACACATTGGATTATGTGAAAACAAAAGAGATTATTTGGCTATGGCGTTCTCTGATCGCAGCGTCACGGTGGCTTCTCTGCAGTTTGCTTGCACCGACGATGAAGACACGAACATCCAGGTCGCTGAAAGGTTTTGTTATCCTTCTTCTTCGTACTCTTTCTCTGTAACACACACACATCTCTAATATGGCTAGATAGTAACATTCAGTCTACCCCCTCATTGTGATTGTTGTTTCCCCAGGTTACTGCGAGAAGCTCACGGAAAAGGTGCGCAAATTGCCTTGATCCAGGTATGCGCTGATGAGTTGTTTTCATTACACTCTCGAAGAGACATTTGTGTTGGTTGAGCTTATCCTTCAACATATCGTGTTTAGTTTAGAAAAGAAAGAAAGAGACAAAAGCAAAGGAATTTGTGTCCTGATGTTAGAAAACGATGAACCAGAATCTGTGCATATTCTCTTGGTACCAGAGTGTATCCATCTTATGCCTTAAAGAAATATGAGAAAGCACATTTGTTCAGTAATATACATTGGTAGGAGGGAGAAAAATACAGAGATCTCTTCTATTTACATGAGGAGAAAGTTCCTCTTTATAAAGGCCAAGATCTGGCCGTTGGGCTAACTAGCTGTTGAAACTAACTAGCCGTTGGGCTAGCTGTTATAACTTTTAAACATTCTCAACACTCCCCCTCAAGGTGGGCGAAAAATATCCACTAAGCCCATCTTGTCACACAAATCTAGTAAGACTTACTGGCCCAAGTCCCTTTGTAAGACAATCTGCTACTTGATGTTCAGTAGAAACATGACTCAATTTTAATATTCCATTATCAAGCTTTTCCTTGATAAAGAACCTGTCGATTTCGATGTGTTTGGTCCTATCGTGCTGTACCGGATTGTTGGCAATGCTGATTGCTGACTTATTGTCACACCACAACATCATCTGATTTTCTTGATTCACCTTTAGTTCTACTAGAAGAGTTCGCAGCCATAACATCTCTGCAACTCCTATAGCAATAGCTCTATACTCTGCTTCGGCTGTTGACCTTGCTACTACTGACTGTTTCTTACTCTTCCAAGAGACCAGATTGCCTCCAACAAACATACAGTATCCTGATGTGGATTTCCTGTCACCAGCACAACTGGCCCAATCAGAATCACAATAGCCCTCAATGTTAAAATGACCATGTTTTCTGAAGATTAATCCTTTCCCTGGGGCACCTTTGAGATATCTCAGAATATGGTACACTGCATCCATATGATCTTTCCTCGGATCATGCATGTAGCGACTTACCACACTTACTGCAAATGAGATATCTGGACGGGTGTGGGTCAAATAAATCAGCTGACCTACCAATCTTTAATACCTTTCACGATCAACTTTCTCTCCCGCAAGTTCAGTTAGCTTAATCTTTTGGTCGATTGGAGAAGCTACAGGCCTACAACCCAACATTCCAGTTTCTTTGTGAAGATCTAGTACATATTTCCGTTGAGATAGAACAACTCCTTCTGCTCCACGAGCTACCTCAATTCCAAGAAAGTATCGTAGCAATCCTAGATCCTTCACCTCAAACTCTTTACCCAATTGCATCTTCAGTTGGGCAATTTCTCTTTCATCGTTACCCGTGATAATTATATCATCCACATACACAACAAGCAATGTAGTATGCTCCTTATGTTGTCGAAAGAACACTGTATGGTCTGCATTCGTCTGTTGGTATCCCATACCCACCATAGCCCTTAACTTGTCGAACCAGGCTCGAGGAGATTGCTTCAGCCCATAAAGCGACTTCCTAAGTTTGCAAACCTTACCTATTGTTTGAATTGTACCGAAACCTGGGGGAACATCCATGTACACTTCCTCCATCAATTCTCCATGAAGGAATGCATTTTTTTATATCTAATTGATGTAATTTCCAATCCTTATTCACTGCTAAGGAAATAAGTGTTCTAACAGTGCTCATCTTCGCCACAGGTGCAAAAGTCTCATCATAGTCAATGCCATATGTCTGACTATATCCTTTAGCCACCAATCGTGCCTTGTATTGATCTATTTTTCTCTCTAGGGTCTGTTTTATTGTAAACACCCATTTGCACCCAACCGCCTTCTTTCCTGGTGGTAGTGACACAATCTCCCAAGTTTTGTTCTTCGCAAGAGCTCCGAGTTCTTCTTGCATGGCTGCTTTCCATTTTGGATCTTCTTTAGTAACCTGCCAACACTTGGGTAAAGTCTAATGATGCAATGAATGCTCTATGTGTAGCTGATATGTTAGAATAAGAGATAAATTGAGCAATATCATGAGGAAAACCATAACGATCAAGAGGGACCCCTGCATTACTGCGAGAGGTCCTCCTAATCTTGATAGGAGAAGGAGAGAAAATCATATCACCTGTGATTTCTAGGTTCGGGAGTTCTGTAGGTATTTCAGAAGTCGAGGCAAGTCGGGACATGGAACTTGATGGCACATGTGGTGTTGAAGACGTGTTCACATTTCTGTCTTTCTGCCTCCTCTTCCTTGTATACACCTTTAGCTCCCACTCAGATTGAGTCCCAACACATATAGGCTCCTCGTCTTCGTTTCCTTCTTCTTCCGTACCTCCTACGCTCACTTGTTTCTCAACTGATGTAGGGATCAACAAAGGAATTGATCCTATTTTTAGCAACCTCTCACAATTATCTCCTTCCCTCATATTTTCAGTCTGAATTAAGTCATCAAAGGGTGAAGTTACCCCTTGTTTATAATATGGCTCTGACTCTCTGAAATGCACATCCATGCTCACAAATAATCTCTTCTCTACTGGACTCCAACAAACATAGCCTTTTTGTGTGGCAGAGTATCCCACAAATACACATTTTACAGCTTTAGGATCAAGTTTTCCTACAGATGGTCTATTGTCCTTTACAAAACACACACATCCAAACACCTTCAAAGGAAGGATTCCAGAGTTATTGCCTTGCAACAACACACATGGAGACTTCCACTCCAATACTCTAGAGGGCATTCTATTGATCAATGTGGCAACCGTCAAAACTGCCTGTCCCCACAACTGCTTTGGGACATTCATAGAAATCATCATGCTTCTCGTTACCTCTAGAAGATGTCTATTCTTCCTCTCTGCATACTTTGTTCCATTATCAGACCTCAACACTTTTACTATTGCACCATATTGAGTTTGAACTGCTCTATGAAAATCTTTAAAACAAGCAAATACTTCATTTTTTTTTCTCATCAAATATAACCATGTCACACGAGAGAAGCAGTCAATGAAAGAGACAAAATATCGATATCCATTAATAGAATTTGTGGGACATGGTCCCAAACATCGGAGTGTATTACATCAAATGCATGGGAACTCCTATGACCTGAACTAGCATATGAACTTTTAGTAAGCTTACCAAATTCACATGCATCACAAACAAGTTTTGTTTTATCCGCCTTTTCAAAAAGGTGTGGATACACCCGACTCAAAATGCCATAAGAGGCATGTCCCATGCGTTGGTGGTGAAGTATTAACAAGTCCTCATAACTCATTTTAGATCCCCTTACATCTATTCCCTCTACCATAGATGCTAATGCTGAATTCAGCCCTTCACGATCCAAATACCATAGTCCACTATGCCATGTGCCAGTCCCAAGTCTCCGACCTGTCCCTTTCTCCTGGAATATCACCTTGGGAATATCAAAAGAAACAACACATTTTAGTTGGTGTATGATAGAACTTATAGATAATAAGTTTACTGGGAAAGAAGGAGCATGCAACACATTAGACAATGTCACAGAGTCGGTACATTTTAATGTACCTATACCCACTACAGGTTGTGTAGTACCGTCAGCAATTTGAATGCTTTCTGGCATTGCTAAGTGAGTATACGAGGAGAATTCACTAGCATTACCTGTCACATGCCTAGATGCACCAGAATCAATTATCCATTCTGGTGCAGAGGCAAGAGTATTTGTGTTGCTAGTACTTGTGGCTGAATAAGCATAGGTGGCAGTGTTACCTCTTGACATGAATGAAGTATCATCTGCGGCTCTTTGCTTCCTCCTATGTATTTCTAAGAGAGCTTGATCCTCTTCGGTGAACACCACCTTAGTTCCTTCCTCTTCTTTTGCTACCATCAAGTTTGCTTGGTAACCTCCTCTTGCACCTCTTCGGCCCCCTCGACCACGACATGAATGAAGTATCATCTGCAGCTCTTTGCTTCCTCCTATGTATTTCTAAGAGAGCTTGATCCTCTTCGGTGAACACCACCTTAGTTCCTTCCTCTTCTTTTGCTACCACCTTTTGATCCTCTTGACATGAATGAAGTATCATCTGCGGCTCTTTGCTTCCTCCTATGTATTTCTAAGAGAGCTTGATCCTCTTCGGTGAACACCACCTTAGTTCCTTCCTCTTCTTTTGCTACCATCAAGTTTGCTTGGTAACCTCCTCTTGCACCTCTTCGGCCCCCTTGACCACGACCTCTAGTTTGTCCACGTCCTCCATATTCTCTCTCCTTAGATGGTTTAGGGCAAGCATTCTTGAAATGACCAGCTTCACCACAATTGTAGCATTTTCGATTTTCACTTCCACTTGAATTTGACACCATTAGTGCCGATCGCACCCCTGGAAGTCTGGTAGTGTCAGAGAGTAGCTTCATTCTACTCTCCTCTTGTATCATAGTCGCGATTGCCTCATCAAGTGTAGGAATTTCAGCCTTGGCTAGAAGAACTGCCCTTCTTTGATCAAATGACGGATTGAGATGTTTCAAAAATTGCATAGTTCTTCTTTGAGTAGAAATTTCCTTGCTCTTACACTGAGGATCATTGCACACTGTAACAGGCAAGAAATGATCGTATTCTGCCCATAGGCGCTCCAGCTCTATGGCATATTCCTGAATCATCCTATCTCCCTAGCAAACAACATCTATCTCCTGCTCGATTTGAAATACTCTCATGTTGTTTCCCCTCCTTGCATACGTCTTTTGCAATTTCTCCCATATCTCCTTCACACTTAAAATTCCATCAACTGTTGTGGCGATTGATGGAATCATGGAGTTGAGAAGCCACGTGTACAATGACATGTGGGTAGCTCTCCACGCTTTCCATTCATTGCTCGTTTTGATAGGAGGCTCTTTCTCTTCTCCCGTAAGGTAGCCATCAAGGCTTCTCCTCGCCAAGGCACCTATAATCCGACGTGACCAGCTCAAGTATGTGGCTGGTCCATCGAGTTTGAACTCAATTGGGAGGAGTTCAAGTCAGGGTGGTGGTTGTATTCCTGTCACACCTCCAGATGCTACAATCTCAGCCTGTTTTATGTATTTCACCAATGTTTTCACCTCATCTTCGTTCAATTTTGAGAACAAATCATCAATCTTGTCAAGTTGGCCTATCTCTGCTTTCCTCTTTTGACTTTTTTCCCAAGTCACCTCTCAATCACATAGCAATGTCATCCCAAATGAAACAAAAAAAATCCCCCTTTCCTCTCTTGAATGCTAGGATAGTGCTGTTCCAATCACTGTCATACCAGCAGAAGGGTAGATCTAGGGTTCTGCAGAGGGTAGATCTAGGGTTCTGCAGAGGACAGATCTAGGGTTTTGCAGAGGGGCGGATCTATGCTCTGATACCATAAAGAAATATGAGAAAGCACATTTGTTCAGTAATATACATTGGTAGGAGGGAGAAAAATACAGAGATCTCTTCTATTTACATGAGGAGAAAGTCCCTCTTTATAAAGGCCAAGATCTGGCCGTTGGGCTAACTAGCTGTTGAAACTAACTAGCCGTTGGGCTAGCCGTTATAACTTTTAAACATTCTCAACATGCCTTCATAAATACATATGGTCGAAGTGATGAACCATGTATCTATGTATATTCTCATGGTGGTGAAGTCTAACCCCCACAATTATGATGCCAACTGCCTGATTGAAAGAAACAGTCCACCACAATGTTTATAACGCGCGGATGAACATAATTTGAGATTGCATGCCCCTGCTTATTTCTCACAAGAGTGGTGGAAAACAGACTGATCATACACCTCTACATCAAGAATTCTTTTTCGTGCATTCAAGTAAGATAGTTAGATGGGAAAGAGACTTAGAGAGAAATATCTATGGTAACAAGGAGTCAAAGTAAGATGAAAGAAATGAGAGCTTTTATACTGCCCTTGCCTGTGTTGGGTAACAATGTTGAATTGATGGTTCTTGTGTACCTAATTTACCATCAAACCTCTCCCTCTCAAAGGTTCGGTTAAGGACATAGCTAGAAGGACATGTGAGGAGATGAAACTCAACCCAACAGCTTGATAGCTCAAATGGTAAGAGTTATCTGTTGCAGAGAAAGAGGTTCCAAGTTTCATACCCATTGGGCGTGGTTCCCAAAGCTTGGATGTTGAAAAAACAAGATTTGGTGGTAAAAAAAGAATCATGATAAGGCAACGGATCACAAGGGCATGCAGGAGGCCTACAATGACAAAAATCGATTTGGTCATCAATTGTAGAGTCTCCATACCGAATCATGATCACAAGGGGGGGGGGGGGGGAGAACAAATATCTGTGTGTGGGGGACAATAAAAGAGTAAATGGCTCACAAATTCTAGAGAGGAGGGTTGGAATCCGAGGTATAAGTTTATATTAATTAATACAATCACATTTGGTTTCCATTTGAGTATGTTTTGTGCGGAGTATTGAGTCATAAGCTAATGATTTAATATATTATATAAAAGCTTATTCAATGATATCTCGTGGTCTACTAGTGAAGTTCATATAATCTATCTTGGGTTCAAGACCTAACAATATTAACGAATCATTTTCTCGCTGCTCCATCCCCACTTTCAGATGGGGGCCTGCTTCTTGCCCTGAAATGTGCTACGTCCACTTCACAACAACGTTACAATTATGTAGCTGACTATGATGGGCATATCCATGACACGTTGATGTTTGTCAATCGTAAGAAAGAAAATGAGATATGTAATGGTAAAATAGATGATATGATGTATTGGCTAGGTTGTGGGTAGATTTGTTAGAAACATCCTCAGTCATGCAACTCTTTGTTTTGTCTTGGTGATTCATTTTTCGTGTGATTTTCTCATAATCCAAGGCTGACATAGTTATACTCACGACAGAACTTGTACCTTATATTTTATAGGAGCTATTTGAGGGCTACTACTTTTGCCAAGCTCAAAGAGGAGACTTCTTTTCACGAGCCAAACCACGAGATGGGCATACTACAATTGAAAGGTTCCAGGGAGTTATCTTTTGTATAGCACCAGAATGTTAAGGAAGATAGTGTTTTTTCACATTTTATATTTATATGTTTATCAGTGGACTAACTGCGTAATGCTGTATGCTTCTTTCTCTTGTCAGGATACAGAAATTGGCGAAAGAGTTACAGATGGTGATCCCTGTAAGCTTCTTTGAAGAAGCAAACAATGCACATTACAACTCGGTGGTTGTAATTGATGCAGATGGAACAGATCTTGGATTATACCGCAAATCGCATATACCAGATGGCCCAGGTATGTGTGGAGAACCATTCTTCTGAAGTGTATCAAATATATATCTCATTTTATTTTTAAACATGATGTATAGTGTTAGTATATTACCAAATCTTCTGCTGTTGTAGGTTATCAGGAAAAGTTTTACTTTAACCCTGGGGATACAGGCTTCAAGGTACGCTTTTGGAGATTATTGTTTTTCTTTGTCTGTTTCACAGTATTCTTAAGGTTTTGAATAAGAAAAATACATCCACCCACTATAGTCATGTGTATGGATTGATGAACCTTTTCTATTTTTGGAGTCAGGTTTTTGCTACCAAATATGCAAAAATTGGTGTAGGTAATTTAATCCCACTTTTGTTTAATTGATTCTTAATTATGTCAACAAAATTTATCACCTTCTAAAATCTGACACACGTGTGGATGCATATCATGGACCATAATGTCAGTTTTTTTTAATAGGCTTGGCATCTTTTTTACTTATGCAGTTGTTATTGTATAGGAATATGCTGGGATCAATGGTTCCCAGAAGCTGCTAGATGCATGACATTGATGGGTGCTGAAATTCTTTTCTATCCAACAGCCATTGGCTCAGAGCCACATGATTCTGGTCTTGATTCATGTGACCATTGGAAGCGAGTGATGCAAGGTCACGCAGGTGCGAATCTGGTAAGTTGTGTTATGTGCAGCTTTTGGTTCCATGTACTTATATGTTGGTGAAGGGTTGGAAATAACATATGTACTTCTGTGAGACCAGGTACCCTTGGTAGCATCCAACCGAATTGGCAAAGAAGTCATTGAAACAGAGCGTGGTCCAAGTGAAATTACATTTTATGGCCACTCTTTTATTGCTGGTAATATGTCGATTGTTTTATTTATCAATTTTTGTAATGACAAAATGCACAACGGTAATATTATTAAGTACTCCACTAAGGCCGCAAAACATACATGAGGCAGATGGTGTATCTAGCTATGTTTCAATAATAATGACATGTTGGGAATAAATGGCCGCACTTTTATTAGTGCATGAGTGTGAACACACTTGTAGCACATTTTGACTTTATATACATATGTATATATCTAAAAACCAAAAAAGTGGTACACTCTTTGTACCCAAGATAACGTGCATCTCTCTCTCTCTCCCTTTGTCTCTCACTCAACGCTCTCGCTCTCTGATTGACCTAAAACCCTAATCTTCATGCTGCTCTTCAAACTGGTATTAGAGCGAAGCAGGTTAGAGCAAGTCACGTTTTTTTTTCCGCCAAGCAGATCATTCTTTTTTTGTAGAGCAAGTCACGTTTTTTTGCAGAGCCGGTCACGTTTTCTGTAGAGTAGGTCACATTTTGACTGTGTACAGTAGAAACATCTTGTAGGCTTTGATAGTGTGGATCAATTTTCTTTTTCGCTTGTGGGTGTTGTATAGTGCATGTACAACAGATATTGCCACTGAAAATTTATCTGTAGATTTGAAATTTTCTGTTTTTCAGTGTGGCTATATATCGTTGGTTGGTACTTGTTTGAGAGTCGAGGTTTGTTTTTTTTACTTAAGTTTTGGACCTCCTTATGGGCTAAGAAATCATGACTGGCAGCAGTGACAATATCCATCTTATGCACATGAAGAAGGTTGAGGGTGCACATAATTTTGTGGTATGGAAAAAGCAATGCTACAACATCCTGCTGCAGAAGAAAAGCACGCAAAGCCTATTAAAGTCAAAGGGGTGAAGCCTACAGATATAGACCAAGATGATTGGCAAGAGTTGAACGAGCTTGCACGCTCGACTATTGAGTTGTCAATTTTTGATGCCGTACTGTTTAATATTAAAGGTTTGGACACTGCTTATTCTATATGGACTAGACTAGAGGAACTGTATGCCCAAAAGACAACAACTAACAAAGTTTATTGGCTTAAGAAACTTATGGATTTGCGCATTAAAGAGGGCACACCCAGGTCAACTCATTTGAGTGAGTTCAATTTCATTTTCAGCCAGCTGGTTGCCTTAAAAATCATCATTGATGATGAGTTTAAGGCCACGTTTTTATGTTGCACCTTGCCAGAAAGTTGGGATACTTTGAGGACTGCTATGAGCAATTCAAATGCGAAGCTTTGTTATACCGATGTAGAGAGTTCTCTACTCATGGAAGAGATGAGTCGGCAGAACAATGCATCCAATAAGTCCTTTAGTGCGTTGCATACTAGGGGTAGGTCACAACAGAGAGGCAAATTTGATAGTTATGCCGCAGTAAATCACGTGGTAAAGATGTAGAATGCCATCACTGTGGCAAAAAGGGTCACTTTAAACATGATTGTTTCAAATGGAAGAAAGAGAAAGTAAAGGGTAAGAAGACAAATGATTGCATAGAAGAGAAGAGAGACATTCAACCGAGGAAAAGCAATGCTAAAATTGAAGAGGTGAATGTAGTCACTCATGACAGTGATAGTGGAAATGATGTACTCTTTGTCTCTTCATGCCATAGAGAACATGCTTTACTTGTAGATACAGATGGTGACATGCACACTTGGATACTCGATTCTGGTGCTTCTTTTCATGTCACCCCTCATCATGAGTGGTTTTCAGATTACACAAGGGGTCGACATGGTGTTGTCCATTTTGGGGACAAGATGGACAACTATGCATGTGAAATTTCAGGTATTGACATTGTGCAATTATAGTTTCAGCATGGTTCCGCTTTCACACTTCAACATGTATGGCATGTACCTCAGCTCAAGAAGAACTTGTTTATCAAAGGGCAGCTAGATGATGATGGATTTCACACCACCTTTGGTGATGGGAAATGGAAGATTTGTAAGGGATCTAGAGTTATTGCCAAGGGTAGTAAAAGTGATACTTTGTATTCTCTCCATGTATCTAATGTGAGTGACCATGTTGTTGCCGTAACCAAGCAGCCAAGTGTTTCTTTGTGGCATGGCCGGTTGGGACACATGAGTGAAACTGATATGAAAGTACTTTCTCGTTTGGGTTACTTGCCTTGTCTTCGTTATGCTGATTTTGAGCATTGTGATCATTGCACAAACATCTCATAAAAAGTCTCTTTCGCTGAAATCTTCCTCGCTTGAGTTAGTACATTCAGATGTATGTCAGATGCCATGGCTATCATTAGGGGGAAAGAAATACTTGGTCATTTTTGTCGATGATGCTACACGGAAGGTATGGTTTTACCCTATTCGTAGCAAGGATGAAGTGCTTGACAAGTTTCGAACATTCTTGGCATTAGTTGAGAATCAAATTGATAAGACATTTAAGTGTCTTCGCTCTGACAATGGTGCGGAATATGTGTCCAACGCCTTTCAAGCATTTTGTGACAATAAAGGGATAAAGAGGGAACTCACTGCCCCTTATAATCCACCCCAAAATGGAGTTGCAGATCATATGAATCGAACTATTCAAGATAGGGTCCCTACTAATGGTGGGGAATATGTGTCCAAGGCCTTTCTAGCATTTTATGACAATAAAGGGATAAAGAGGGAACTCACTGCCCCTTATAATCCACCCCAAAATGGAGTTGCAGAGCGTATGATTGGACTATCCAAGATAGGGTCCTTACTATGCTGTCTCATGCTGCGTTACCTCATGGTTTTTGGGCAGAGGCTGTTATGACAGCTGTTCATGTGATTAATCAGTCACCTAACAGGTCTTTGGGAGGGGGAATACCTCAAGAAGCGTGGTCGGGCAAGCCGCTTTCATATGCTCACTTGAGAGTGTTTGGCTGTGAGGCTTTTGTGCACATTCGTAAAAAATGCAACAAACTTGAGCCAAAGTCCTGCAAATGTATTTTCCTAAAATTCGGTGACGAGGGTGAAATAGTACGCAACAATGATGTTATCTTCTGGGAAAATCGCATGCATAAACAACCCGAAAAGACCAAAGAAGTATGTAGGGTTGTATTCCGAGAAGAAATACCTTTTAGACAGAAAAATGTGCCCACTGTACAGCAGCAAACACCTGCTGTAAACTTACCTTCAAATGCAGAAAATGAGGCTGGAAATTATCAGCCAGCCTTTGCCCATAACGATGAGCCACCAAATGTGCAGGAATGGCTAGAACAGCAAGCTGTTAATGCTGATTTGCAAGCTGAAATGCCTGGACAGCAAGTTCAAAATGATGATTTGCAGGCTCAAAAGCTACCAAACAATGAGCATTGGGTTAGGAGATTGCCTAGAGTTACTAGACAGCCTGACAGATTTGTTCCTGATGCAAACAGTTTGGCTGACTATGTCATGGTGACTGATTGTGGTGAACCGTCTTGCTTCAAGGAAGCAGTGGACAGACAGGACAAGAAGAAATGGTATAAAGCCATGTTGTCAGAGATGGAATCTCTTGAGAAAAATGACACTTGGGAATTGGTGCAGTTGCCTAAAGGGCAGAAAACACTTCCATGCAAATGGGTTTATAAAATGAAGGTAATTTCTGATTCCTCACCAAAGTACATAGCAAGATTGGTTGCAAAAGGATACAAGCAGGAATATGGAGTTGATTTTGATGAGATCTTCTCTCAGTTAGTCAAGATGACTACATTAAGAACCATTTTGGGCTTAGTTGCAGCTGAAGATATGGAGCTCATACAGATGGATGTGAAGACTATCTTTTTACATGGCGATCTGCATGAAGGCATATATATGCAACAGCCTGAAGGTTTTATGGCTGAAGGCAAAGAGAAGATGGTTTGTAAGCTCAAAAAGAGTTTTTATGGGTTGAAACAAGCACCAAGAGAATGATATCATAAATTTGATACATTTATGGAGTCTCAAGGTTTTCGTAGAAGTCAAGTGGACCACTGCTTGTACACCAAGAAGGCAAGAGATGGTAGCCTGATTATCTTGGTTTTGTATGTTGATGATACGTTGATTGCTGGCAAGGATATTCATGCCTTGGATTCATTGAAGCAAAGCCTTCATGGCAGCTTTGATATGAAGGATCTTGGTGATGCAAATCACATCCTTGGCATGCAAATGCTCCGAAACCGGTTGAAAGGGGTACTCCTATCTCAGCAGGAGTATATCTCTAAGGTTTTGCATTGTTTTAATATGGAGGGGGGGAAAACAATTTGGGTTCCATTGCCTCCATATTTGAAACTCAGTGCAGAAGACAGCCCTACATCTGTTGATGAGAAGGCTGAAATGGCTAAGGTTCCATATGCCTCAGCTGTTGGCAGTTTGATATATGTGATGGTTGCTACACATTGCAGTGGGAGTGGTTAGTAGGTACATGGCAAATCCCAGCAAAAAGCATTGGGAAGCGGTGAAAGGTATTATGAGATACCTCAAAGGCATAAAGGACTTGTGCATTTGCTTTGGAAAGCATAAGGCATCTGTCGTTGGTTTTACAGATGCGGACTATGCTTGTCACGTGGGCTGCAGAAAGTCTACTTCTGGGTATGTGTTTACTTTCATAGGAGGAGTGCTCTCTTGGATCTCTGGGCTACAGAAGCGTGTTGCATTGTCTACTACAGAGGCAGAGTATGTTGCCACTGAGGCATGCAAGGAGGCTTTATGGCTTTCACATCTATTGAGAGATCTTGGCATTACAGAGTTACCTATTCTTCATTGTGACAATCAGAGTGCTATCATGCTAGCTCGGAATCCCGTCTTTCATGCAAAGACGAAGCACATATAGGTGAAGTATCACTTCATCAGAGATGTACTTGACAACAAGAACATGGAGCTTGTCAAAGTACATACAAATGATAATCCTGCAGATCTTCTCACGAAGGGTCTTCTAGCTGAGTGATTTGCTCATTGTCAACAGACGATGGGAGTTGGATAGATGTATGTAGTTCAGCTTTGTACATACTTGGACTTAGCTGACTTTTTTTTTTCCTCATGGCACATTGCCTTTAGGTGGGAGGTTGTTGAGAATAAAGGGCCATCGTGCCTTTTATTAGTGCACGTGTGTGAATGCACTCGTTATTGGATATATATATATATATATCCAAAAACCCCCCAAAAGTGGTACACACTTTGTACCCAAGACAACGTGCATCTCTCTCTCTCTCCTTTTGTCTCTCACTCAGACTCTCTCTCTCTCTGGTTGACCTAAAACCTTAATCATCGTGTTGCCCTTTGTGACATTGTATGGATGGCTACCCACCGTATTGCACAGTTATTGTAATTAGTATTTGCTCTCTTTAGAGGGTGCTTCACCCATCCTTCCTGTGATGAGGCTGCTCAAGTTATGAATTGTACAAGATCGTAGATCATTGTGTTCAGACCGATATTATTTACCCATTTTAATAATAGTAATGTGTGCACATAATGATAATGGTAACTGTAGAGTACATTTAATTGTGAGGCACATTATCAAAACATGTGTATGAAAATGATTTATCATTTCAGGGCCAACAGGAGAGTTAGTTGCCACAGCAGATGAAAACAAGGAAGCAGTACTGGTGGCAAAGTTTGACTTGAACATGATCAAAGAACAAAGATATAGTTGGGGGATTTTTCGGGATAGGCGCCCCGATTTGTATTCAGTTCTTCTTACATCGGATGGGAAACTACTATCTTCCTAATAAATCTCTACGGCTTCAATATGATTTGACTTCTTTTTTTCAAATTCCCAATCCTTTTCTACAACTTCATTTGTATATATGTAAAGCTGATTAAGAAGAGTTTCTCAAGCAATTCTCTTCTTTTCAGTGGTGAAGGAAACCATAAACTCACTGGTTTCTCTAATTATTATTAAACGGAATGTTTAGCCTTAATGTTCTCGCAACATTTTTAAGGATATATATATAAAGGTCACCCTACTCTTTCGAGCTGAAGCATGTAGATGATGTCTGCCATTTATTACATGGGTAGGTAATGTGGAAGATTTATGTTCATCTGCATTAAGGTTTATGTTTATCTGCACTATGATACACGAAAAGGTACAAAAGTTTCTTGTCGAATGAGAGTTCGTTTTTGTTTTAAATGACACTTCCTCTTCCATACTGATATGCTTAACTGCACTCTTAGAGTTTTCCATATCGACTGGATATCACTAAAATATGGATATGCTATAACAATTAGGAAGGTTCCACTTATTGGAATTGTATAATTCATCCATGGTAATTTATAACATGAACAAATAGCTGAATATTTCCTTAATAAAATTTCTCAGAAGTGCTATTAATAAGTTGAGTTTATGTTCATTCCTTGGAAGTTTAAATGGCCAAGTACAGATTGAGCTCCTTCATTCTGAATTGATTGAACCCTATACATATCTAACTAAACCAATCATCCAAAGCAATTATTTACCATATCAAATTTTTTATTAATATATGTTCTCTGTGTCGTGTCATAAAGGAAAGACTAGGAGGATGACACAAGCTATACGTAATGCATGGTGTCAATAGGTAAATGGAAACTTTCTAAACCATATTACAGAAGAGAAAACATGGTGAGACTTGAGAAATTGTATACATACACTAAAACCAACCAGGTATTTAACTCAAAATTATTGAACTTGCTTGCAAAAGAACAGGAGTTTTACGATTTTAGAACCAAGTATGTAAACAAAACCTTGGTTTGCAGGATAACATAATTTGTTTGAGATACTACACTTAGACTTGACGAAGCTTGGGAATATACAATGAAGATAAAACCCTAGAAAGCAAAGTGCTGAAGGATGGCATCAATGGCAGGATAGCTGGTACGCCTCATTGATCAGGGTTATGCTGTCTTCTGTCTAGTACTGCCTGACCGTTTAGATAACTTTGTCTTCCGTTGTCTGAACATGTATATGTACAGCATAAACCACAAGAAAGGATAGACAACCAAGACACCCTGGAAAAATACACCGAGAAGTAAGAAGATGAAAAATGCTATGACTACATTAATACAGGGCGGATCAAAGAAGGATTTGTCTTACTTGAATAAAATTGTAATAACTAAATGGAAGCAAACTGAATGTACGGTTATACAGGTTTAGCGTCTTTATGAATGGAAGGGCTTGATATAGTAGCAAGACTGCATTTCATCACAAATTCCTTGTTAAAATTTATATAGTTCATACCTTAAAAACACAGCACACTGCAATTTCTTGTTAATAATGTGGTTCATACCTTGAAGAGATATATGCTATTAAGAAAACAAGAAACAAATTACCTTCACCGCAAAGGGCTCCCACAGGATAAAGAGGTATGAAGATGGAATACCTGCGTGTGACAAAACACACCCTCAAATCTAACGAAGACACATTTCAATTCCAAATGCAGAATCACAAAGAATAATTCTAACACATAATTCATACCTGAGCCAAGTCAACCACCAAGGGCAATATCCCAATGTATTCAGAGCATATTGGGGATAACGAACAACCTGCACTCATTTCAAATGAACGGCAAGTTGATACAATAGACGCTAAGGGAGAAGTGGAGGTCTTATGGTACCTCGGTGAGTGACCACGCTACGAATGTAATGAAAACTGATGGAAGTTGCTGAACCTGAAACAAATCCGTTTATGCGAACATCTGTCAGTGCACAATATATTGCATCCTACCTATAATTTCATCGTCCTGTCGAGGAAGTGCCTAAACGATAATATTGAAAAAACTTAGAAATGTGCACCATGTAGTGGATTAAGTGCAAAATTTTTCATCTCTCACAAGGATTTGGAGAAATCACTAAATTTGAAGAGTTTGTCTAGATGTTGCGTGTACAGGGAATGCATCACCATAGTTTTACCCTGAGAAGGAGGTTTTCTCCTGCTTACAAAATACACATCCAACTAAGGAAATCCGCCATTTGACAATCTCTGTTCCTGGTATAGTAAATTGAAGATACAGCTACTTGCACTTAGCTGTAGAATTGCACACATGCATGCACACTTATATTATGATGAGGAAAGAGCTGTACGAATCCAACAGAAAGGTATATAATAGTATTAATAATGCGTATTGATCATGGAATATGGAACAAACGCATTGATAACTAAAAATATATATACAGATGAAAGGATCTCGATCATATGCAAGTGCCTCAATCTTGTGTTTGATGGCTAGTTCAATATACAGATGTTGTAAAGATGTGTGAAAGTAAGTACGTTCATTGTGTAATAACTTTAAATTAGGGTAATGTACTCATAGTAAAATGAAGGATGAAATAACATAGTATTAAATCCATAAGCCATTATGGACTCATCAGGATTCCCGAGCTTATTATACATAAGCATGATCGAAGGATCACCAACTACGTTCTATACTGCAATCGAATGAGCCCCTAGTTAGATACATATTTATTGTCAAAAGCCTAACCGCGTTCTTGTATCACGTTCCTTAGACCACGAAAATTCGTTAAAAGCACACAAAGTAATGAAAAATAAACAAACGCAAAATGCATTCTATAACCATGCATATGCTGTACTTTTCTATTGCAATTGCAATCTGCACTCTAAATTATTGCAAGGTTATATTGTAAAGCTATACTGTTTCTGGCATGGAATCAAAACCATCTGTTCTATATGAGTAGTTTTCTATTTTCTATTCATCATCTACAGATCATTTATTTTATGTGTCTTTCCAACTTTTGGTTACTAAGATTAAACTAAAAGATAACTTGCATTCCAATAGGATGGATTTAGATCCTGGTTTCTCTACTTACTTTACATTTGGTTCTTTTACCCATCGTTCTTCCATAACCTGATGACGGAAGTAGAACTGAATCTATATCTAAATCCATACATAAAATTTTCTGACGGCATAATGAGGAGCTGGTGTTTCTTGAATTAGAGAGCCATGGAACCTCCAGCAGTTTCCTAATACTTCACTGGTTATCTGCAATGTTCTAAAACTTAATCACTATTTCATCTCCAAATTCCAAAGAGTAGTTATCCTACTTCATGCTCCAATAAACAATTACTGGCTAGTGAACAATGAACTAGATCTGGACATCTATGATACGTGGTATGAAATTTGATCTCGACTCCAGCTGCAGCTGGTGGACATGATTTAAAGAAACATGAAACTCTACAGACATTTTGACATCTTCAACAAACACATTTTCAAGCTGTAAAGATTACAGAAAATCCAGGAGCAGACTAAAAGACCGATGCCAAGGATGCTTGATCCTTGGAGAAGGTCGTCCATCACTTTGACAACAAAACAAGCAACTCACACACATTTAATAGCACATTAGTCTTCCCATCCTGATTCAAAAGCTGTAAGATATAGCTCTGAGGAAATGGACTTCTTGCTATTTATTAGCTGTCAATGCTATTTTTTATCTGCAGAACGTCGTAAAAATAGCCAAATGTTAAAACGGTTCCATGTAACACAATTAGCTCTCAAAAAAAGATATTAACTCTCTCTCCCTCTCTCACACACAGCACGCAAAGAGTATTACCTGTTGATGGCATCATTACTGATTATGAGTTAAGAAGATCATGAGAGTTAAGAACAGAAGAAAATTGCAAACCTGTTTGACGTTACAAACGACTGCAGCGATCCAATGGTACCGTCCACCCCACTGTAGGAAGGAGGGGAACACTGCAGTAGGGACGATACCTGAGAGAGGATGAAGGCGTCAGAAAAGTCAACTATATATGTAAAACAGAATAAACTGTGTCGATCTGTTGAGATTTCATGAGCGTGAAGAAAATGTAGGTAAGTAGGACGTTTTGCAGTACCTAATGCAGCATGTACAATCTCCATGAAAGCTGCAAGCTGAAGAATTCCTGTGTTGAAGATAAAAAATAAATGATAGATCAATCTTGCCTTTTCGCAAATGATGGAAGTAAGGTCAACGGAGTAGAAATGATTTCCGAAACTTACTGATGAGACTTCCAGCAGCACGGAAAGATCCGTCTATCGAATGTGAGAGAAAAGCCTGTTTGAAGATAAGCCCCAACGCCATGGCCCTAATTTCAACATCACCGTCATGGCAGAAAATTTGTGAAGAAGATTGTATGAGAATATTAAGATAGAGAGGAGGATGATGACCACGGGTATGGAAATATATAACTCATGCAAAAATGAGCTTGAATTAGAGAACACGATGACTGATAAACTAGGGAAGAAGAAGAAGCACCATCCAAATGCCTGTGCGAGGTTGTAGGCCACGAGGTAAATCTTCACGAAGCTTCGGTTGATCATCGCCATATCGTGTCTGTGCGAGGTCAGCTATGCAGGAACACGAGCTGAGGAAGGAAAGCCTGCTGAAAGCTTCAGCTACAAGCTACACTGCGAGGCCTTCATGAATCCATATCCATTTCAGTCTGCTTTACACCTACAATATATAACTTGATAAACGTCCTTACCTAATAATAATAACCTTTACAAAATTACAGACGTACCCTCCGTGGAAATTGAACGCCACAATCTCTATTTATTTGTTACATGAGGCTAAGGCGGACAATGTCTCAAAGGTACATATACAATTGTTGCAACGTAACGATGACCGCCTAGAAAACATGTATCACCGTGTTCATATATGGGCTCATTTGGAAATGGTGTCATGGAAATGTGTGTCTGTGTGTGAAATGTGTGCAGGGCCACTAGGGACTTGAATCAAAGAGGAGGGGATCGACCCGAGCAATTGACGTTAGAGTGCTTGTAATATGTCACTTATTTTGGGGGTATTAAGTTTACTTCTTAATATTCGTGGGTGAGTGCATTATGTTGTACGCAAATGTGTGTGTGTGTGTGTGTGTGTGTGTGTGTGTGTGTGTGTGTGTGTGTGTGTGTTACTCAAGTGGGACCGCAAGGACCTGAACCATGGATGACATGATGTCGCGAGAGAACTCTTTAAACCCCTTATTGGGTTGTCTCGTCTAAACTCCCCTTTAAGTAAAATAACCTTGTTGGGATCAAGGATTTTTTATACAATTGTAGTACTTGTTTGAGTTGCATGCTCGTTGGAATTGGAAGCTCATTAATATCATGGGCTCGTTGGAATTGTGAGCTCGTTAACATTGGAAGCTTGTTGGAATTGTTGGAGTTGCAAGTACACTGGGATGAAAGGCTCCCTGGTGTCGAACGCTCGTTGGAATTAGAGGCTTGTTGGCCCATGGCCCCACTCCACGATTCAACCTCTCTATCTCTCTTTCTCTCTCTCACCATGAAATCACTTGAATGGTTAGGAACAAAATTAACACTATACAACTTTATTAAGTTTAAAACAAAGTTTTACAAGAAATCCCCATTTCAAAATACAGTTTATAATGCTATTACAAAATAATCACGATGATTATTGCGAGGAGTGTTACAACGGTGGTAATAAGGGTAGACCAATTAAGCTAACAATGGGAATCCACTCTATGTGGGATCTACAAGGCCTCGCCTATAATCAATGGTGACATTGCCTTTTGTTGATGTAGTGTCCTCATGCCATTTTGAGCATTCTTTTTTGACTGATAACCGATCTATGTTTTCTTCTATTGAACACCCTTCCAACACACTACAATGGCTTGATGGTGGTTACCAAACACCAAAACAAGAAAGGAAGAAGATGAACGAGAGGTGGTCCAATTCCACTCTTTACCCCCAACTCTAAGACCAAGCGAAAATAAGAAGAAAAAAAAGAAACCCTAAAATAAGAAAATGAAGACGTCTTGAGCTAATTAAAACCCTCAAAAGCAAAAAAATACCCACCCCAAAAAGAGCCTTTTTTATTATTATAGTGAGATAGGTACCCCTTTCCATAAAATATATAAAAAGACCAAGTATGTACTCTATACATTGGATAGGACTTGAACTTTACACTTGTTTTTTTCTATTTCTACCTTTGGACCCACCACATCACAACAATATGTAAGTGTGTGAGCGGTATATATATATATATATATATGCATGCAAGTGTGTATGTGTGCATAGGTATTTTATATGTGTGCTTGAAGGAATGTGTAAATATATGTATTTGTGTGTGTATGGTTGTGTTTGTACAATGTAAGTGCTTAAGTGTAGTGTAGGCAATATTTTTTTTTCTAAACAAGATATCCTTCCCTTAGTTTAAAAATAGTGTAGGCAATTTTATTGGTAGTTTGAAGGGTATTTTGGTAAGACAAGTTTAAGTGTAAAGGAGGGTAGAAATCTTAATATTCTTCATAATGATGTAAGTTTTGGTATATAAGTATATATGTTTGTATCAATATATAGGAATGTGCTAATGTGGATATATACATATGTTTAGGTGTGTATATAATCGTGTCTTTTGCGTGTATTCTAAATTTCAAAGTCTGTGTTTATCTAAATGAATATGTATGTTCAAGGTATTGGTAGATTGGAGGAGTATTCCAGGAAATGGTTAAAAAAGTTCTAGCTTGTTTGGGTAGAATTTTGTTTTGTTTTCCTATTATTCTCTCTTAAAGTATAAAATGAAGGGCTTAGGTGTTGAATGATGTGGAAGATGAAGTTGCTTGACATGTCGGTGTGATGTGGCAGATGACTTCAATTGTTGATGTGGTAGGAGGTGTCGATACATAACGGTGTCAATAGGTGGTAGTCGTTTTATAGTTGCAATTGGAATGGAGGCTCTCATTTGCCTCTTTGCATTGATGTATTTGTCACTTGCGTTTCTTTTCGGTGAGCAATTGTGATGGGTGGTGCCACCCCCTCTTCCTTGACCCTTTCAAGGAAATATCTAAGAGGCTTCCTCGTCTTTTCTCGAGCTTCAAGGAAAGGGGAGCTCAAATCACAAGCTTTCCTTGAAGCTTGAGGAAATATCTCTTTCCAGATGGCTTCAAGGAAAGGGCCCCTTCGGACAAGGCGTCTGAGGGAGGTTTTCTAAAAGCAAGGATAGAGGAATTCATTTTAGCGAAAGTTACAAACTGGCCCTCTTTTGAGTCCGAAGCTTAATTCCCCAAAATCGCAATTCCATTCGCTTTCTTTGGACACTGTTCGGTAGATGAGATGCCCATTTTGATTGATGTGCCATGTTCCCCATTGTTTGAAATTCCATTGTACACGTAACTTTTCTCTCTATGGTCGAAATTGCATTCGGAAAATTTCAAATAATGACTCTTGCAAGGATTCCCTTGTTATGATATGGTGACCCCTTTGAAGCGGCATCCTTGCATTCATTTTTGTTGAATTAACCCAAATTCACATATGTTTGCAAACCAATCTTGGACTTTCGAGCCAAAAAATCTACTAGTGACATCCTTGTTAAATTGTGATTCACACAAAATAGTTGAATTACCAAAAATAAATTTGTATAGGTAATTTAAATTCTATTGCATCAAATTGGCTTACGATATTAATCCGAGACACACAATATTATGAAATATTACATGGAGTGGCTTCATTTGCAAGCAGTTAAGATAAAAAAATACTAGATCAAGGTGAATCTTGAGCTTCAGGAGGAAATCCTCAAGTTTTGGTGCAACGTCCCAACAAACGACAATCACGTCACCTTTTGTCACAGTTGGTCTTGCACGTTTTCTTGGTTCACAAACTCGAGTCCAAAAATTCCGCAACATTTCTGCCTTGCACTAAAATCAGATGCCCAACAATGAGCTATTTACTCTCTTTTATAGGCACCTCAAAAAGTGATCACTTCTTTTATTATGCTCCTTGCCTTTTCCCATTTTGTATGCACCTATACTTATCCTCTAAGAGCATCTAGTCTACTTGGAAATTTTTTATTGTCAAAGTTATTCATTCACATCACCCTCAATTAACCCATCGAAGTCGACATATTCCTTTCATTGTTCAAATAAGATTCAAACCGTTGACTTTATCATTTCAATAGTGAGATCCTATCAATTAAGCTATGTCTTATTATTGACTTATCCTCAATTTACCAATATCTCTCTAATTATACCTTTGTGTAAGCCTTCAACCTTTCATAAATCTATAATTTGATGCTTTTCCTCCCATGAGCACCTCACATGACGAAAACATGGGTCACCCTACAAACTATTCCATATGTTTGTTGATCTTAGATCTGAAGTCACCATGCAAACTATTTCAAATGCCTACTCGTACAAGCACTCTAGAACTAGCAAGTTGGCGATGGAGTGTTTGTACAAGTAGGCATAGGGAATAGTTTATAGGGTGACTTTAGTTATGATATTGGCATGTATATGGAATAGTTTGTAGGGTGACTTCAGTTTTGATGTGTGTGTGTGTGTGGGGGGGGGGGGGGGGGGGCAAGGGATCAAATCATGGTTGTGTGACAAATATTTGTCTAGATGAGATGTGGAGGAAGTTCGTATGCAACACCCAAAGTGGAACAATGAGCCATTGAGATGAAATGGGTAACGAGTGTTGATCTTGGTTCCATTATAAGAAATGGGGATGCCCTAAAAGGCTTGAGCCCAATGTTGGATCCAAGCAAGAGAGGGGACAACCAAGACTTAAGACATGTACTTGGTGTTGCATACCTTGAGTCAACACAACAAATTGAACAAGAAGTATATAAAAATTTGCCATGCCTTAAATATATACTAGCCCAAATAATGTTTTCCCCTCCCTCCATATTAGGTGGGTCTTTGTGCTTCTGTAAGGGTCACCCTCCACATATTATGAACTACCTTATTGTTTTGGCTTACAAAGGTTTGTTTACTAAGTCTTTTTTCCTTAATCCTTATTCTCTATGCTTGGCTTGGCGACTATTGGAATAAAAGGTCCTACTCCAACCCGACCATTGTATTTCTAAGTGTATATTTACCTTGGAGTTAGGGCAAAGCCCATTCATGTATTAATAGGACGTATTTCCTCCTTGTACAGATGATGCAGAATAATATGATGTCTCTTTGGCCTAACTACCTATGTAACTATCTCTCTCTTTCTCTATGAATACTCTCTGTGCATATTGTATTCTAGATACTGCACAAGTTCTCACGCTTACTCGATGTTTGTTGTTACACATTTCACATAAGACTAGACACCACACTAATACCAACAACGACCCTCCACATATGGAATGCCTTATGGTTTTGGATTAAAAAGGTTTGCTTACTTAAGTCTTTTTTCCTTGGTCTTTATTCTCTATGCTTGGCTTGTTTGTAGAATTGCCCTCATATTGCCAATGACAGGGATGAGAAGAGCCCCTTTAGGCTAAACGCAAAAAATATTGAATCCTACATTTATAATAAATTATCACCCTTGCATTTTTCTACATTCTTGTGATATTCCAACAATTTCCCCAAATTTCCGAATACACCTTATTCTTCTTTACACATTCTCATTCTACAACTTATGTACAAATGAGGATATTATTATAATGTCCTCCAAAAGTTTGAAACATGATGCTTTGGTCTAAAAGGAGCATTACAAGATAGTCTCTTGTGATTGTGCAATTGGTGTAGCCACAATAGGCTCGTGTATGTTTTACGGATCACACCTCTGCTTAAGTAGCACAATATGTTTGAGGACAATAATGCTTAAAGTTCAACGCCTAATACGGAATTTTTTTTTGGGGGAACAACGTGTCTAATAATCCGGTAGCAAAGGTAGCTTGGATGGTTCTTATACAATCTAAGCGGAAAGGAGGTTTAGGTTTGATTGGTCCTTTTATGCAAAGTAAAGCCTTACTTTCTAAACATGTTGTTAGGAGTTTATTACCAGGAGAGGAGTTATGGAAAAAGCTATGGATCCGACATTTACATAACGTTAAGCCATCAACAGGTGGTCAATGGAAAGATAGTCTTAGATGGTTTTTTAATGCAGATTTTCCATTGCCAAAGTCTAATGTTGGATCCTTACGTTTTTTTAATGGAATATTTCGAGCATGGGAAAGTGTTCGCCAAGCACTCGTTTTCTTGCCTCCAAAAACTTATACTCAATTCATGCGTCAACCTTTGATATGGAACCCTTTATTTACGGATGAAGCCACATGTGTGTTGGGTCTCAGGCCTAGGTTATCTTGGGTTGCAATGGATAATGGTCCAGCTCGTACAATTGCAGATTGGATAAACTTCTTGCAGACATCGGCTCAGGAACGAAAGAATAGGTTGTATAGGCTAAGAGGGGCAAATATAATGGTAGATCAATTGTCCATGGTGTATCAAGTCACAGTACCAACTTTGCAACTTGATCGGTTTCAAAGGTGGTACAGTATGTTTTCGACACTTAATATACTTATAGGTGCTCGTTTATACAATCAAAATGGCAGTATGCACTTCTATGAAGTGTTGGATAATGGTAGGTTGATATTAGTAGACGTCGAGTCTCCAATCATGTCTGCTGCAAAGCAATTACCAGTGCGAGTAATTGCTAGATTGGATAAAAAATTAGTTATTGACCCTAGTCCCTTAACTGCGAACTATGCATCTCATATTTGGGTTGTACATGCTAGACCACTTGTGGATCTGCAGTGGGATCCTGCGGATTATGGTTGGAAATTGTCCATGCCTAATAGTTCCACTAAGGTCCTACCATTCTTCACATATTCGGTGGCGTTCGGGAGAAACTTTATGTTGAGTCTGACTGAGTCAATACCTGCGGGGAAAAAGTATTGGGACGAAGGTAATGTATCATCTTCTCAGATGATGATGTTTTGGAAACACTTTTGGTCAATTAAATGTATGAACAAGATATTACACTTTCGTTGGTTGATGATTCATTATGTGTTGCCAGTAGGTGATTTGATGAGGGGATTTGTAACTAATTGGTCATGCGTTATGTGTGGTTATGCAAGTGAGTCATTGCATCATGTATTTTGGGAATGTGTTGTCGCAAAAAAGTTTTGGTTTAGAATTCTTAGGCTACTAGGTCATAAGTATAGGTCAGGGATTTTTACGTGGGGTGCAGTTTTATGGGGAAGGTTAGATCAACAAATGACTTTCTATCATCAACATTATTCTTCTTTGTCATTACGTGTCACAAGTTTGCAGGTAGACTATGCTTCAACCTCCTTGTAGGGAATCAAGTTTTTCTCCGGAAGTTATGTCTGGCAAATTGTCTCCTCTTTGGCTTTATGGATTCTTTGGAAAGTTAGGTGCTCTAAGCTATACAATGATGAAAACACTCACATCGTGGATCAAGTTAAGTCCTTTTGGAACTTGTTGGTACATACAGTTAAAGGTGAATGTGATAGTTATAAGGGTTCTGGACATACAACTAATAAGAAAAGAATGAGAATTCGTAAAGTTTGGTCGTCTATACCTATTATGTTGAATGAAGCCGCAGATGTCAAGTGGAACTATGTACTGCCTCGGTGGTTATTCCCGCCACCGGCACCATCTTTAGTACAAATACCATGATATAATATAGATGATCGTTTATCTTTTTGTCGGGATAATTGATGTTGATGAAAATCAAGGACATGGCAAGCCAAAATTTGGTGCCGGTTAGCGATAAGGCAAGACGGTTGTTGTGGATGTAAGAAGCAATTTTCTTATGAGCGATAAGGAAGAGTGTAGATGGTGTGGGGGTTAATGAAGCATGTTATCATGAGTTGGTGAGGGATTTTTTTTACATTAATTTGTTTGTGGTCTATATGGCAGGATGCTTGATGGAAGGAAATCAAGGACATGTCAAGACAAAATTTGGTGCCAATTAGCAAGAAGGCGAGATGGTTGTCGTGGATGATGCTTGATGGAATTTGGTGTCATGGGATGGAGTGAAGAAGAGTTTAGGTTTCATATTAGGGAGTGCAACAAACACGATAATCTTCTAGTTATTGTCATGTAGTTATTATCTTATAGAGCTTATTGATGACGAGAGGATGAGTGGCGAGGGGGTGGGGGTGGGGGTTGAAGCAAATATATGAGGGGATGAGGAAACTTTATATTTTATATTTGTAGTCATGGAAGTTTTTATAGTTGGTAAGGATGAATGATGGTGTTGACAGGGGATTGAAGCGCATGTTTAGGAGGGGATACACACAATACATTTATGCTATTGTTGTTTATACAGGTTTTAGGAGCTGAACGAATAGATGGGTGACGTAGAAATGAAGCACATTGTTGATGTGCAAAATGAAGAGATTAGGAGGAGTATCACGACAGGTTCAAAATGGTATAAATTGAGATAGGTGATGTGGTATTGAAGCAATTTGTCTAGTTTTTATAGATGTGAGAATGGTGGTGGTAGGGGCTGAAGCAAGGTTTGATGTGGGGGCATGTTTTAATTTCATGGTGATGATTGATGATGGCAGTTAGAATTGAAGCATGTGTCCCGTTTTGTTGTTGTTTGTTTGACAGGACCTTGATGGTAATTGGTTAATAGGTGAGATGTTGGATGGGACTAAATGAAGCAGTTTTTTCTGTGATAAGGATGAGTGAAGACGGTGGGGGGGTCGAAGCCGATTATGATGAGTGGGTGAGGAAACTTGTAAATTGTTTTTGTGTTGTTAATACAGATTTTGCGTGGACAGTGGCAAGATGCTACTCGACGAGTTGGCTAATGTGGACTGAAGGAAGAATTTTTATGAGATAAGGATGAGTGAAGATGGTGGTGGGGTCGAAGTTGAATAGCACGAGTGGGTGAGGAAATTTTTATACTGAGTTTTATTGATTATGCAGGATTTTAGTGAACTTTGGCAAGATGCTGCAACATGCTAATCGCCGAGATGGCTGAAGTGGGCTGTATGAAGCATTTTTCTTGTTATGAGGATGAATGAAGATGGTGGTGGCGTCGAAGCATACTATAGAGAGTGGGTGAGGAAAACTTTAGATTAACTGCTTGTGTTAATACAAAATGTTTATGGACAGTGCCAACTTATCAAACAATTATGTGGGTTAAAAAAAGACAAAGGCTTTACATGCTTATAACACTAGACAATGGAAGTATGCAAGCAACTATCTTTAAACCAGGGGGACATATAGTTTGCATTCAGTATGGAGGCCTTGACAATCTTCTCGAGGCATCAAACAAAGAGAAAAACAGAGGGTATTGGGATCTTGAATGGAACATCCCTTGAGGACTCTTGAAAGAAGATGGCTATTTACAGCCTGCAACATGTTATGGAGATTGAAGGTTCTTGATTGCATAACAAAAGGGTATAGATTGCATTTTACCTCATTTGGTAAACCTTTGTGGAAGCTTTTTATAGAACAATTTTTAGATTGATTGTTTACTTTATTCTATGGTGGAGTCAAAACTTTTCATCAAAACTTTTGTTTTTTCATCTAGCAACTTATAAAGATGTTTTGGGGAAATTTTTGTATGTTGTTATGACTTTTCTAAATACTAATGGAAGTATACTTTCTTTTGAAAAAAAAAAAAGTAGCACAATATGCATCTTATAGGTGCAACTTGGAGCATTTGTGTGAGGTTGGTCCATGTGATAGTCAACGTTAGGAAGCATTTTTGGATTGTTGTGAAAGTTTTGCATCTTATTCTAAAACGCTTCACATCCTCTATGATTAGGGTAGACTTGTTTATATGCGATTTGCAATAGTGAGTTCCTTCAAGCATCATTTTCAATTTCAAAATCACGATGATAGATGTGGAGGATTATGATTGCTCTTTGCAATAATGCCATCAAGGTGATAAGATGCAATTGGGCCAACGACATCATTTCTCATAAGTGTCCCAACAAGATGGGTTCATGCAAGCTTAGTAGTTTTACAAATTTGTTACGTGAGTTGGTGTCCTTATTCCATATAATGGTGGATGTGTCAATAGGTGACGATTTGATGTTATTAAGGGAGTAGGAAGTGGGCATGATCGTGGAACTTTGCTGATTTAAAAAATGATATATATTTCTAGCTTTTGAAAATACGAGGTTATATTGATAGTATTGTAAAAACCATGTTTTTGATAACTTTCCTAAAATTGTCTTTTTGAGTAGTAATTATGAGCCTAACAATAAATGAAGGTAACAATCAAATGCGTATAATGGTAAGATTAATTATACTTATACTATGATTTGATTCAATCAAATTAACACTCATACTAAGATTAATTATACTTTGATTAAACCATACTCTTATAAAGTACATTAGTAATCTCCCAAATGATCCATAATGGTTATTGGTTTACAAGATTATCTCAAGTAAACTCTAAGATTCAAATATATAAATTATTGTGTTGCATTGGGCATTAAGGTTGTGCACTCCAAGTATCAAGGAATGGGTTTATTATTGCATTTGTTATTTAAAACCATTCACCATTTCAATTTTGGAACATGCATGCTCTCCTAGATAGTTGGCTTTACAACAATGACATTGTTTTGTTGCATTTGTCATTTAAAACTCTTCACAAATTCAATTTTGGAACATGCATGTTATCCTAGATAGTTGGGTTTACAATAATAACATTGTTTTGTTGCATTTGTCATGTAATACTCTTCACAAATTCAATTTTGGAACATGCATGTTATCCTAGATAGTTGGCTTTACAATAATGACATTGTTTTGTTGCATTTGTCATCTAATACTCTTCACAAATTCAAGCAGGAGAATGGAGGGAATGTAGAACCAGGTTGGAAGCTTATTTGCTCAGGAGATACAAGACGTTGTGAAGCAATGGTTGAAGCTTCGATTGTACCTTCGATTGTACCTACGATTTTAATACATGACGCAACTTTTGATGATAGCATGCATGTTGGAGCGATCATGAAAAATCATAGTACGACAAAAGAAGCAATACAAGTTGCAAAATCTTCTAGAGTGTATCAAGTGATTCTCACACATTTCAGTCAATGTAACCCAAAAATTCCTATTTTCAGTGACAACTATACAAGCCATGCTTGCATTGCATTCGATATGATGAATGTAAACTTGATGGATTTGCCATTAGTACCAAGGTTAATACACTTTTCAAAGATGAAATGTTACTGGATGATGATATAGAAATGATAGCTTGAAATAAAAGCAACTTGGGCTTGAATAGAATAGAAGGATATTAAAATGATCCAAGAAAAGGCGTTCATATGACCAGATTGAATGATTCCTTTAGAAGAAGACTTGCAAATTCTTTTATAATGAAGGCAAGTTGAAGGTCTCCATTTATCGCACATGATTCGAGGAGATGTGGTACAATGGCTTGCCACGTTATTGGGATATATTGAATAGGATAAGAATGGGGATGCAATACAACTCTATCCTTGAATGCCGGTGCAAGGTCTCTAATTATTATGATGACATTTTCTGGTATGTTGAAAGTAGGTGGCAACATAGGAGAATGGGTAGTCATACTAAAATCAAATTAGATGTTGACTTGGATCTTAGTTAAATGAAGGATCCATGGCTAGCCATTGGGATAGTCCTTTTTTCTCTTCTTTTCCATCTATTTTGTAGTTTGTACCTGATAGGTTTTTTGAAAACTAATGGAAGGATATTTTGTTTTGGAAAAAAAAAAACTCTTCACAAATTCAATTTTGGAACATGCATGATCTCTTAAATAGTTCGCTTTACAATAATGACATATGTTTGGCCAATAGACAACATATTTCTAGAGTAACACTCCCCCTAATTTAATAAGTTGAGCAAACCTAAAAAGGGAAGAACAATATTTTTTCATAACACAAAGATGAAAATTATAAAGTTGCCCTTTGAAAGGCATGCTAAAAACACTTACTTTGAGGGAAATTTACATGGCAAACAACTAGAACACTTACTTTACAAGCAATTTACATGTGATGTTCTTATTATAGGCATTCCAAGTTGTTTTCTTTCGCACAATGTTGGTTGTTCTAGATTTTTTTGATTACCCATTTGTAGAAATTTATTTAATCCAAGAATAATCATGAAAAGGAATCAATTCTAGTTCACAATGAGACTGATCCATGTTCTTTTCGTGTTTGTAGCCAAACTAGTGCTCGGGGTGCATTTTGCGTTACAATCCACAAACATCAATTTAAGTTTAATTGTATTCTTGAATATTGATTTTGTTACGTGCATTCATCACACGCATGCATAAGAATAGTACATGTATAATAAAAAATTGAATGTTAATAAACTCTTACTTTTGGACATTTGGTTTTCTTATGAGAAGGAAGATTTAAAGGATCACTTCCTGTTTCCAACGGACTAATACAATTCAATTATAAACGTTTACTTGTATTATGTATATATCACAAATTTCCTTTTTACATCAAACCAATAATATGCAAAAATATAATAATCGTCCATCCACTAACTTGCAACATGTTTATGTCGTCTCAATCTCTTTCCATCTCCCCAAACTTAAATCAATAAGTGTGGTAACATGGATTAATCCTAGATCCACACCAAAAGGAAAATTATTCTTGTATCAAGAGAGAGCATTAAAAGAAGGCAAAATGTAACTTTTTAGACAACCACCAAAACATCAAGCAACAAGCCATATCACCTAAGATCCCATGAAATTCAATAACAAGATTTTTTGAATTTCAGAAATGCAAAGAGGCTTAGATATATAGCTTAACGAACGTCTTGCCATGTTCATCACCTTTTGTTCCATGAAGATAATAGATCAATTAATAAAACACTGAAATGGCTAGAGATGGACAATCCATCCAACCAATTACCTTCGCACACAATAGCAAATCAACCATCACAAAAGGATGTTTTATTCTCATCCCATAATACTACAAATATCTCGGATGTGGCAATGAGCTTCATTGGAAAGAAGATACAAACACATCGTCAAAACATTCAATGGAAATGAGATACAAGTGTATGTGATGAAGCCAACATGTTAGGGAACCCATAAGGAAACCTCAAGATGTAACCAATGATCAATCACCAACCCCACATCATTCTTTGAAATATGAGTAATCTCTGTTCTATGTTCGTTGAGACATAATCTTGGAATTTGAGGATGGATCATGGGGTGGCTTGTTTCAAGTTTGAAACTTGCAATGTCGTGTGATTGGCTAGAGATGGTGGATGACCAATTCTTATGTTAAGTTGGTAGTTAAATCTTAGTAGGTCAAATGGTGACATACTTACATGAATCTCTCTCTGGCACATTCTCACAATTGGCATCAATAACTCCCTACCTTTGGAATACCCTTGTTACATGTATGTAGAACATATAAACATTCTCTCTTTACACAATATGTAATTGTGCCATTTGCTTAGAAGTTTGGCACTATCTTCTCACTTTGCCACTCATTGGCCTTCTCCCATTAGGATTATTCCAAAGGGTTTTCTAATCCCCCCAAGTAGCCCCAAAACCTCAAGGTGTTGATGAAGTCCATGAACTTTTTAATATTCTTGTTTAGACATGCCTCATATTTTGATATCCTGTAAGGGAATCATCCAAAGTCACCACTCATTGTTGGGTTGAGTGCACACCCAACATGGTAATAAGATTGAAATATGAATAGTGATAGATGAAGAAAGGTATTCTGAGAAGATTAACACTAATGACAACAAGATTACAGAAAACATGTACAATTATATTATTGGACAAGGGTAAAAGTAAACTATACAAGACCGAAGATTGTGTGGGATATTAGGAGATTAAAAGAGACTCTTGCATGCATTCATCCATCCTCTATCTCATGATAATGGCCTCTTGAAGACAAAAATGGATTGTGATCATGATCATCATCTCTTTGAATTAGAGATGGAACCGCACCGCAATCTGTGACAATATGAATGGTCATTGCTCCTCAATGCGACCAAAGAACCAAAATCATGAATCATCCAAACAATTTAAATTAGTAATAATGTTTGGTTATTCATTTAAAAAAAAAAAATCACTATATTAAAATTCTACATGTGCTTTCAAATGTTTGTTTGTCTTTGTGGGTCATTTTGGCCCCATGCTCCATAGTGATATATCATCATTCATCATACTCTTCCTTTTCTCCGTCTCTTAGTCATGATTCTCATAGAGATAACATTACATCATATTTTCTAAAGAGAAAGCACCCCTAGATGTTTTTACACCAAAAAATCTTAAGCCACACCACATCCATTCCCATTTTTGTCCCCACGTCTCGATCTTTTCTTTTCCAAGACTATATCTTTTTGTTTGATTTAACCATCTTTGTATTGGTGAGGTAGGTAGGAATGGAGGCATTGTTTTTTGAGATATTCTATTTCCATTCCTTTGTTTAAATCACGTTGCTTTCTTCCTAGATAACTTTCCATTCTCTCACAATTGTTTCTATCATCTTTCTCAATTGACTTTCCTTTTCATAAGTCACATTTTTTCATCCAATAACCTTTCATTCATTTTACATGTCTATTTATATTTACATTTATAAGTTTCCTTCCATTTTTTGTTTTTCTTTCCATTCTTTTTCCTAGATAACCTTTCTTTGTCACTATATGATATATTCTCAAGACACTTGAAGCTAGTTACCAACTAGTGTGTTTGCTTTTCAAAGCGTTTCTAAATTCTCATGGACATTATAACCGTCAAACAAACACCCAAGTAGTTTATGCAAGTCATATTACATGCAATTTATTCTAATACTATGTTTTGACAGGCCAAACAACCTTTCACTAATTTCTAAAAATGACAAACAACTTTCTATAAGTTATAGATTTCATAAGAAATGAAAAACAAAAGAGAATATATAACATAGCGTCGTGCAATCTATGTCATTGTCACTTGCCAACACAATTGTTTTTCACTATAGATGCTTCGAGTCATAATAATACTTTATTGATGGAAAAAGAACACATTGTCAAAATCGGGTATTGGTTAGTATAATCATTGTTATCTCAACAAATCTAAGTTTTGGGCATAGGTTAGAGGAGACTCATTGTTATTTCGGCAAGTTTCCAAATCTGCCCTTATGAAATGGAGACATTGTTATTTTGTCTCGTCTCTAATGTTCCGTGCAATCTCAAGTAAGGTGGATAAGGTTTCTGTGATGGCAAAATCGAACACTGCCAAGGAGAGTCATTGTTATATTTCTGTTGGTTCGTAGCCTGTAAGGTAAGCAAGCATTCCTCCATTGTATCAATAATAAGTTAATGATATGTCCTATCGAATTTGGACACTAGGAAGGCGGAGTTTCGATCTTCGATTCTATGAATATGATAAACTAACAAATCTGTCTCCGTTTCATTCCCAAATAGGCAACTCTTTCATTTTTAGACTCAACTGCTCTTCCACTACCTTTTTTTATTTATATTTTTTAAGGTTTCTATGGATCTCTGTCTTCGCGTATCTAAACCTCATTTGAACGACATTTCTCTCGTCTTCTTGTGTCGTGGTAGAGCTTACCTCCTGCTCCGACGACAAGGAATCGATAAGCAATCTGTTGGCTCAAGATTCCGTGGATCCTCCATCACTATCAGATGATCTCTGTCAGATCCGATCCAATCTGCCTTTGATCAGAGGAGGAAGAAGCAAAAGATGGGAGGGTCAGACTTGACTGATAGTTCTACCATTCTCGGCCTAAAGCTTTCTGAATACTCTCGTCCTTTTCAGCTTTTATTCTGCTGTTCTTGCATCCTCTCTGGCTTCGTCGTCAATGGAATCTGTGAGGTGTGCTTCTTCTTATTTCAGATTATAAGCATGTTGTGAGGAAATTTCTCCACTGGTGAACTGTTTTTCTTTTCATGCATGAAATGATCGAAATTTGGAGAAAAATACCACAAAATCGTAGGAATCTAGTAGAAATATATTAGGTTTTCTTTACGATGTCTGAATTTCATTTTATAGGAATTATCCTTTTGTGCTTTGATGTATCTATAACTGTTTCCAACCTTTTCATGCATAAAATAACTGTAAGTTCTGAGAACATGCCAAAAAACTTTAGGAGTTCAGCAAAAAATCGAAATAATCCTGTCCAATTTTGTTTGTTCTGTAGATATTCCCAACCACACATCTCAATAATTTTACTGGTGTTTCAGCGAAAATGACAAGATTTTCGTTTATCACTATGATTCTGTAACATTGTCATAATCTTGAAATTTGCATCATATAGAACTTTTGGATTTACTACTTGATGTTGGTGTGTACATAATTGATGTATGTAATATATGGTTTAGTCTTTTCATGTCTCCTTGACAAGGTGGCCGTGCTAATGGAAAGCATCACGCTGATCTTGAGCAGCTTGTACATTATTGCATAGCGCATACTTCTCATATCTCTCTGATAATATGGCATTGCTAATGGAAATCATCACACTGATTTTGAGGACCTGGCATAATATATTTTGTCAATAATATATACCTGAATGTGTTTTGATTAGATGACCTTGTTAATAGCAATCATTACATTGAAATTGAAGTTATCAATGCTATTTCTATGTCTGGCATTGTAAAAGGGAGTTCTTTGTCTTCACATGGTAGAACATGGCCTTAGCATATAAATCGTGAACTTAACCAAATCTATGAGGAGAAAAAGTTGCTATTATTTCTGAAGTTAGAGAAATGCAGAAGTGATATGATAGCATAGTAACTTGAAGGCTAGCATATATGGTAAATGGTCGGTGAAGTTCACTTTTACCTGCTGCATGTCATAAGATAGTAGTACCACATGTTACACATATGATTATTCTGTAACTTTTTTCTAGGTCATGGCTGTCCATGTGGACCTTCTGCAATAAACCAATCCTGTTAAAATATGTAGAGATCTCGTGCGGAAAATTGTAGGCATACTAGTTCAGCAATCGCATGGGTTGGTGGTACTTCCATCAAGTTCTCTTAAAGAATTGGTTAAGCAAAATATAAGAATTATGGTGGCAATGAATGGAATTAATTGGCCATCAGTTTACTCATTGAATCCTAACTAATCGAAGGTTAATTATCAAAAGTATGGGTATTATTACTTTTTGTATAGACTAATGATTGTGTGTTGAAACTTATATATGGTTACGTGGAGCATTTTTCTTTTTCATTATGTTGAAAGTTCCACATGAAATTACAGTGCAGGAAATCGCAGGCTTTAGAAAAAGTAGTACCACAATGACATTAAATTAGGCATTCATGAAGCTACTATATGTTTTGCATTCACTATTGTCTGTACTTGATATGACTTATTTCTTCTTGCAGGAGTATGTGTTCAGGCAGTTACAATTCAGGTATGTGTGGTCTTCTCCTCGTAACCCCATTCATATATTGAATGATGCAATCAAGAGTCCGCTAATCTGTGAGTGATCATAGATTATTTTGTATTTTTTTCTTCATTTATAGTTAATGTAAGGCATTGCGTGTTGCTGGAATTTCTTTAAAGAGATGGAAATCAGATTTCAGCAGTGATGTCATTTGTGAAATATAACTTGATATTGTTGCTTATGTCATTTGTTGGCATTAACAGCTATGCATGGTATTTCACTCTTCTGCAATGTATAGTGTATATTACACTTGCATATGTACAAGGGGGATACAAAAAAAACGTTACTGCTCCATGGAAGACATACTTTATTCTCTCTTTTGTGTGGGTTGGAAGTGTAGGCCTCACAAAAGCTTCACTAAAATATATCAACTATCCAGCACAAATCATGTTCAAATCTTCTAAAGTGAGTATGAGTTCTCTTTGTTGGGCTTTAAATACGAATTTTGATATGGATGTTCTCTCTTTGAGGATATGGATGTTGCAATATGTGCATAGACGGGTAACAGCAAAGGTGACAGTATTAATAATCATTACCTTGATATAGACTATAGAATTGGGAAGGAAAGGAACATTCTTCATTTAAATAAGTTAATATCATATGAACTTAAAGGACTATACATCAACAATGAAATGAACAAAGTTTCTGAAACTTTATTTTTGTGAGAGTCTATAAAATATGGCATCTGTTATGCTAGAAACCAGTGTATTGTCAATTCTATATGTTTTTCAGGGCGTAGAATTGACCTCAAGAATTGATAGGATGGTTAACACTTAGTATACCTCATATATTAGCAACTCATAACTACTCAGTGAATTGATCCCAGACAAGTTCATGAGCTAGTAATACCTACTTAGCTTCCTATTGGAGATGGAGATTGGGCATAGAATTGACCTCAAGAATTGGTAGGATGGTTAACACTTAGTATACCTCATATATTAGCAACTCATAACTACTCAGTGAATTGATCCCAGACAAGTTCATGAGCTAGTAATACTTACTTAGCCTCCTATTGGAGATGGAGATTGGGCATAGAATTGACCTCAAGTATTGATAAGATGGTTAACACTTAATATGTCTCATAGATTAGCAACGCTTAGTTTCTTGGTGGTCTTGTAGGTAGTGGATCGTATGGGGCTTCCTGCAGAATCTATGATATATTTACATTATGATGTCAAATTTTCAAGTTCAGATGATAATGCAGAATTCATGGCTTTCAGTGAGTTTTGATTAGATTTACGTGAATGCTTCTAACAAGATCTCTATACACATATGGAAGACAGAAATATGATCTGAAATACCGGAAGACAAGAGATACTTCAGTCCATAGAGTACTCATGAAAAGAAATTAAATGCAAGTGTAATAATTCAAAATGGAACAAGTCGTGGCGAACTGATATGCTATGGATATTTATGTTTGGAGTCACAATGGAGTGGATCCTCAAATAGGCAGTTCCAATCAAACTCAGCACTTGTGCAGGTTTTTCACTTTTCGGATTTACATCATAGTAAGGTAGTTATTGATGAATGGTACTAGGATACAGCCTAGTTTATGGGTTGTTTCATCCATAGATTCCAAAATCCAATGCAGTGAAAAGTTATGATTTTCTTTATTTACTTGAAATCATATCTATAATGATGATGATTTAATGGAACAAACAAGTACCCTAGGTTAGTAATAGGGGTGAATAACAGTGTAAGTTTTCTCTAGTTTGTTTGATTTATTTTAGCTGTTATTTTGAACAGTAAATCCATATTATCTTTCACATGCTGTGGTGTATGTAGGTCATTCCTGTGATGCTTATGGGTGCTTTCATCCCAGGTTTGCGGCGCACTTACTCAATATGTGAATACTTAGCAGCAATCATTCTTGTAACGGGCTTAATAATATTCACTCTGGCTGATGTATCGGTTACTCCAACTTTTGATACAACTGGATTGATCATGATAATTGGATCGTTAATATTTGATGCATTCTTGGGAAACATACAGGAGGCACTATTTGTCGCATTTCCAAATATATCTCAGGTTGAGATTGAAATATGTTCATGTACAATATTCAGTTGTCTTTTGTTTTTTTTGTAGTTCCTAGCCTAAATACCTAATCTATGAGCTGAGAATTAAGATATGAGGCGTTATGTACAGGAAGAAGTTCTGTTCAGTACGAATCTTCTTAGTATTCCCTTGCTTTTTATACCAATGGTCGGTACACAGGAAATATGGAGTGCTTGGAAAAGTGGTTTAGAGGTATATCTCGCTTTTTCTCTTTACATGCACACATCATCCATCCATTACACATATCTTCAGCATTGTCTTGGTTTCAACATCACCTCAGAAAGCAGTGGGAAACAAATAAATCCACACATTGCTGAGCAGTTTATATATAATTTTGTTGCATATTTGAGTTCCTTATGTTTCCTGCGTAACTTAGAATTGTCACTCAAATAAACCCTTTAATCATCTTGATTGCTAATATGTTTTTATCTCTGCAGTATCCTGAAGTCTATATACTAATATCTGCAGCTTCTGTGGCCACTTATATTGGGCAATTGGCAATCCTTGCTCTCATAGCTCTTTTTGGGGCAGCCTCAGCATACATGGTACACTAAGTCATATGGTGGATTTCTGTCCTTTCAAGTAAATTCAGTTTTACCATATACGGCAATGGCCTTTCAAAAGTAAACGTTTGAACCTTCTTTCTCCTGTGCAGGTCACTTCCTTACGCAAAGCATTTACTCTATGCCTTTCATATTTAATTTTTACAAAGCCGTTCAAAATTGCACATTTATTTGGTATTGTGCTGATTTTCCTTGCACTAAGCTGGAAAATAGTTTGGAAACCAAAGAAGCAAGAAGGTGAGAGTCGGACTGAAACAGAACCAATCATGAATTCAAAGAGTTCACCATTATCACCTTGAAAGTCACAAAGGTGTCATAATTATGTCTACCTCGGTGTCAATGTTTGCATAACGCAAGCTGAGGAAAACCTATAGTAACCTATATTGGATCATGTAAGCAGCGGGTTTAACGCTTGAAAGAACTTACCTGCACGACATGTAAAAGTTTTACTAATTGTCGAAAATGTACCATGGGGTCACTCACTCAAATACCATTATATAATTGTATTTCAAATTGACAACCATATTCTAGGCAAATCACTCATTACATTTATTGTTGGTCTAAACGTGTTCATTACTTTTTGGGAGCATCATCTTAAAAATCTGCTAGGTCAGGGGCCATCGTGTAATGAGGTTATGTAAGTCATTGTATTATCAGCTTCTGTTAAACCAATCTTAAGAATACAATAATGTTAAACCAATCTTAAGAAGACAATAATGATGCCATGGTCCTCAGTTTCAAGAATATTTTAACATATGGTAGAAGCAAAGTTCTCTCTTTGGGTGCATGTTTACAAACCAATGTCATGATAGATCCATGTTTATGTTCACATCATGCTCTTGTTCACTTAATAATGTAAGTCCAAGAGATTATTATATCCATTCCATACAATGTCGGGATAGATCCATGTTTATTACAAACCAATGTCGTGATAGATCCATGTTTATGTTCACATCATGCTCTTGTTCACTTAATAATGTAAGTCCAAGAGATTATTATATCCATTCCATACATAGATGTACATGAGAGATGCATTGATCTTACAACACATCCAATCACAAGGAAGAGAAAAAAACACTAGGCAAACTGGCAAACTATGCTTACTAGACTGATATCTAATAAATTCTACAAATGTGTGAGATATATATATAGTAACTTTTGGGTAATGCCTCAATTAAATTTTAGTACAATAGAATCTCAATTCTTTTGCAGCATGCTAAATTTGTCCTACCTCAGTTTAGCATGCTATGGAGGGTGCAATGACATTGCAAGTGGATTGGTCAGAAAGGATCAATCTTAGAAACAGTTTAGGGTTTAGGGGGCTGCAAAAGGCCCCCAATAGATCTCTTCTTGGTCATATGAAACCTTTCTTATGATCCTTTACCGCCACAGCATCTAATGTTCCTCTAACAATGTGTTAAGTCTTTGACCCTTCAAGAACCATCAAATGTCTATGATAATGGATGAATGATCTATCCAATGATACAGATAATGGGGGTTGGACAATGCCCCCGAATAGATCTCTTCTTGTCTTATGAAACCTTTCTTATGATCCTTTACCACCACAGCATCTAATGTTCCTCTAACAATGTGGTACCTCTCATGTGGCAAGTCTTTGACCCTTCCACCTCTCACAAGAACCACCAAACGTTCCACCACAGTTAGCATGCTATGGAGGGTGCAATGACATTGCAAGTGGATTGGTCAGAAAGGATCAATCTTAGAAACAGTTTAGGGTTTAGGGGGCTGCAAAAGGCCCCCAATAGATCTCTTCTTGGTCATATGAAACCTTTCTTATGATCCTTTACCGCCACAGCATCTAATGTTCCTCTAACAATGTGTTAAGTCTTTGACCCTTCAAGAACCATCAAATGTCTATGATAATGGATGAATGATCTATCCAATGATACAGATAATGGGGGTTGGACAATGCCCCCGAATAGATCTCTTCTTGTCTTATGAAACCTTTCTTATGATCCTTTACCACCACAGCATCTAATGTTCCTCTAACAATGTGGTACCTCACATGTGGCAAGTCTTTGACCCTTCCACCTCTCACAAGAACCACCAAACGTTCCACCACAGCATCTAATGTTCCTCTAACGATGTGGTACCTCACATGTGGCAAGTCTTTGACCCTTCCACCTCTCACAAGAACCACCAAACGTTCCACCACAGCATCTAATGTTCCTCTAACGATGTGGTACCTCACATGTGGCAAGTCTTTGACCCTTCCACCTCTCACAAGAACCACCAAACGTTCCACCACAGCATCTAATGTTCCTCTGACAATGTGGTACCTCACATGTGGCAAGTCTTTGACCCTTCCACCTCTCACAAGAACCACCAAACGTTCCACCACAGCATCTAATGTTCCTCTGACAATGTGGTACCTCACATGTGGCAAGTCTTTGACCCTTCCACCTCTCACAAGAACCACCAAACGTTCCACCACAGCATCTAATGTTCCTCTAAAAATGTGATACCTCACATCTGGCAAGTCTTTTCTTGCACATCTCACAAGAACAACCAAATGTTCCTGCAAATTATAGCCAATGCATGCTATATATGTGGTTACCTCAAACTTTGACATTAATAGAACTCCAGAGACTTTAGGGCGGAGTTAGCAACTTGTAGCACATTTGCTCAAATCATATCACAACAGATTTAGAAAAAGAAAATATCAAATTACTTAGTCATAAAATATTAGATCATTTTACACCATGTTATGTTGAAATGGTAGACGCCCATGGGTGGGTTGGCAATGAGAAGAGAAGATCTTCATTATCTTTTCTGAGTTCTGTATCTTTTCAATGGATCTACAGTCACTGCTAATCTAGATCTTATCTTCATTTCATACACCTAGATAAGCTGTAACAATGCTAAACATTAATTAGGTTACACAAAAAACATCAGGAAGTAGCTGCGTAGTGTCTGTTAGAAGTTTATAAATAGTGGTATGATTTAAAAGAATAACATGTGGTCTTTCACACTTAGCCTGTAGTATTTGTGTGCCTAATTACTCAAACGCCCACTGATTTTCCTTCCGAACCTCTTCCTCTTCCTCGGGAGTAAAATCATTCACAATATTGAAAATCCTTCTGATCTCTTCAGGTGTTTTGTTCTTGATCATGTCAGCCACAGTTTGGCATGTTAGGTCCAAAAGTTCTTTAATATTCAAATAGTTGGCAGCCTGCAATGGAAATCAAATTCGTACAAACATGAAGTTACTATTCTAGTTAGACATGCCAAATATGAAGAAATAGAACATGAGAACTGCAAGAAATCAAAATTCTCAAAAACCAGATGTGATGCTAAAATAAACCGATCTTGGGCAAAACTTCCTCGGGAATCTCTCATAATACAGACACATCATATGTACTGTGCGCAAAGAAAGCCATGGATGTTTCTACCTAGTTTCAGATTATGAAATATCTCCAAATAACCAACAATGATGGGTGGGGGGGGAGAAGGCAGAGGTGTTTATCGTGAGAAATGCTGCTTCGGGTCCATATGGCCTGGGTATAGTTGTTCACCCAACAAATGATGAATCAAGGGATGAAATCCACTGTCCATGGCAAGGTTGGCGGATACTGGCTTTAAGGAAACCTCTGACAAGCCAGGTATGGGGCAGGTAGTGGGATCCGTGGAGAGAAAGGGAAATTTGTTTGAGTTGACTGAACTAGTTGTGAACGAGTGAAGCAGCATAGCGGGTAGTCCGCTTTGGCATCAACACTTCAAGTACCAAGCATTCCCATATAACAGAAGATGCACGCAGACAAAATTGTGCATAGTATGCCCAACTGAACTAGTTGTGAACGAGTGAAGCAGCATAGTGGGTACTCCGCTTTGGCATCAACACTTCAAGTACCAAGCATCCTTATATAACAGAAGATGCACGCAGACAAAATTGTGCATAATATGCCCAGACTGGCAGGAGTATTGTGGAGAAGTGAAGCTTGTGCAATGGACAAGCAACATCAGAAGTTTTTTTGGCAAGAGATTGAGAACAGCATGAAGTCTCCACTGAGTAGGTCCATGCCCACCTCTGCAAAAAGATGAAAACAAACATGTGGGGCAAATTAACATCATTTTACTTTATCATCAATGAATATTATAGAATGATGTGGGTGTATTTCCTTAAGAAGGAATCAAACATGAAACGGTCTTCAGATAGATCCAGAAGAAAAGTTCCCATGGAATAGGTTTGAGGAGTAAATCAAAGTCAGCCAATGACTCCATACACCACCAGCAGAATGGCAGAATTAGACTATAATTGAAATGGCCCGATGTATGTTCAAAGAAGTAGAATTTTATTCTACTGAGCTGGGTGGTTAAAATTGTTGTCTACATCCTCAACATGAATTTCACATCGGCCATGAAGAAGATGACTTTATTGAGGCCTATTTGGGGAGGTAAGTTTGGCCACACATCTTTAAAACGTGTTGATGCATACTGTATGTGCATTGTCTGACAGTTGTACAACTAAATTGGCCACCAAGAGCAGGAGATGAACCTTCATCAGAGCCAACCTGGAGCCCAAGCCCGATTGTTTCTATAATTCAGCTGAAAAGGGTCATTCTCATATAGGACATCAAATTCAATGAAGGTCTGCATATCTCAGAGAGTGGAAGGCCTGAGATATCAAGAGGAAGGTATCTAACAGACCCCCAAATAGAGGTACTTTCTCCCATAGATAATGATTACTCAAAGGATTTGGTTACCATTGGACAACCAGATCCAGCTCAAGCAAGGCTATATCTAAAATGGGTGAAACATCTCTGTGACATTGGATTGGTCCTTATTGAACATTAGGCGGAAGATCTGAGAAGGTAAAGGATGTTAAGAGGAACAAGCATAGTGGTACCACTTAGAAGATCAAATTGTAAACCTGATATTGGATCAGATATCCTTGAAGATCATGAGAGGCCAAGTCCAATGGAGGAAGCAATGAAAGATCCTCAGTGGAAGTAGACAGGTGAGTATTATCTTGGGAGTACATTGGATAATCAGACATGAAACTTAGTTGATAGATGAAACAAAAAGATCATTGGGACAAAGTGAGACTGGAAAACTAAGTACAAAGCTGATGTGTTTGTGGATAAACACAAACCAAGATTAATGACCAAAGAATATGCACATTAGAATAACGTCAATTTTGAGGAGATGTTTTCCTGAGTACAAGGACTGGAACTTGGGTTCTTGTAGTGTCTACCACACAGAACTAACCAAATTACCACATAGATGTTAAATCTGCTTTCCTGGGTGGATATTTACTGGAGAAGGCATTTCTGAAATAACACCAGGATTCACACTACTTGACTCAGAAGATCGTGCCTTAAGGATGTGCAAACTCTGTATGAGTTGAAGTACACAAGAAGCAGGTTTAGGAAATGTCAAACCAGCACATCTATATATTTCAACGCAGATGTGATTAGAGTATCATCCTTGCGTTGTGTGTGGACAACTTGGTCGGAACTGTAGCACAGAAGAACATCTTGGTCAGCTCAAGTGGAAGCCGAGTTCTGTGTTCAAGATGATAAATCTGGATTTGCGCCAATTTTTATCTGAGACTAGAGGTGAATCAGAGAGACAAAAGAAGTATTTGTCTCTGAGATCAAGTATGTCACTTAATGTTCCTTTCATAAATGTAATCAGCTAGACATACCAATTTGAGAGAACTAGTCCTATGAATTGTCTAGTCAAAATTTGCAAAAACAAGCAATCTACAAGAAAGAAGAAAATAAGGAAGGACAGGATATCTAAGACCAGAAACATCCGAAGGGAAACAGCATAACCAATATGAAAGAAGATCACGTTGGTTCTTCTATCAATCTGCTATCTAATAACAGCTGGCACAATCTATCAAACCGCAAGAAAGAAAAACAAAGAAATTGAAACTCGAAAAAACAAATTGGTTATAGGAAAGTCAAATGCGAGAGATCTACAACCAGAAACGATGGGCTAAAGAGAAACGACGAGAGTCGGAGAAACGGGAGGCATACCAAGATGAGATCGAAGAGCGTTTGCTGATCAATGTTTACAAAACCTGTGTCAAAAGCCTTGACATCATCATCAGAGGGGCCTGATGCGGATCCTTCCCCGCCGTCGTTTGCAGCAGCAGCTGAAGAAGAAGAAGCAGATGATGAAGAAGAAGTAGTAGCAGCAGTAGATGAAGAAGAGAGATCCTTGACATTAACATGGAACTTGCAGTATTCGATGATCTTGGCAAGGATCTTTCCAGAGACATTTGGCAGGGGGATGGGGACGCCACTGCCTGTGTCTTCCACCATGTTCTTGATGAAATCGGACTGAAACGCCACGCCTTCTTCCACCTCAAACAGCTCGTCATCAGAGCTTCGAAGCTTGATTCTTTTCACCATAGCTCGCTATCTCGCTGTCCAAAAACACAGAGAGACAGAGAGAGAATTACATACAGAGACTTTTTACACATAGAGAGAAACAGTTTAATTTGTGTGTGTGAAAAAAGGAAGAAAAAATGTCACGTAGTTAAGTTATTAGATGAGGAAGACACATGATTTTTGGCATGTGGGAAATCATTTGTTTTCTATTGCCATGAAGAAGGTTGGCCCCAATTGATCCAAAGCCACTAGGAGCTCAATTGATCGGTCATCGGTGTATAGATATATACTATTAATCTGTCCATTCGCGACCCCAAAATTATCTACGGGACAAGGTCAAGCCAACAACAAGGATCGAGTTTCGGTTCTGTCAAATCTATGTTTTTGATGCTTCTACTTGGAGCTTGACCGATTGATGTATAAACATATGCTATTAATCTGTCCCTTAGCGACCAAATATTTATCTATAGGATAGGGCCAAGCCGACAAGGATCGAGCTTCAGTTCTATCAAATCTATGCTTTTGATGCTTCTGAGTATAAACCACCAAGTTGTTGCCAAAGATCCTTATAATTAAATCATTTGTAGGTAATGGTAGCTTATGAGGAGGGCGCAAAAGTCCTTAGGATAACTTGTATATGTCATTTCATCCATAGGTTTTGGCAACGAACTAGTGCAAAGGTAATTGTTGTTAGGAAGAGCGATGATCTAGAGACTTATTATGTTGACTTAGAAGGCTTCGTTAATATGTAGCTCTATAGGTAACGAGAGATGGAGAATACCCTAGCAATGATCTACAGACTTATTAAGTTGACTTAAAAGCCTTCGAGAGATTGATAATCTAAAGATTTATCGTGTTGATGTCAAGCCTCATTGATTGTTAATGAGAGAATCTGGAGAATTATTATGTTAATGTATAAGGCTTCATTAATGAACGGTGAGAGAGAGAGAGAGAGTTGTAATGACTTCAATTAAGTATTGCATATATTGAGGTTTGAACCTTGGACCTTGGTGTGTTGGTAGAAACTTGGCATAGCACTAGGCTATATACGAAAAGTAAATGATGTTCAAAAGTGGTATGGAGATCCCTAAGTGGTAAGCATTCATGGGAGCTAGATGGTAAACATGCATAAGACTAAGAGTACTATACGTAATGAAGATCTCAATGTTGTCAAATATTTTTAGTGGTAAATTTGTAGGTCTTGTTCTTCTCATCTACAATCAAATTCACGTGCTTTAGCCCGTGACACATGGCATAAACCACATCTATGATATAGTGGTTTTTTCCTTCCGTTACATCATTTTGTTGCGGTATCTATCGACAAATGAATGGGTGAAGGATTCCTACTCATTCAAGGAATGCTGCAAATTCTGTGGATACATGTTCTCCATGTTGTCAAGCCAAAGATACTAGACTTTCTAGCATGTCACATTCTTGAGAAGACACTTGAAATTTGGATGTGTGCGAACATTTTTCTCTTTTCCCACATGGATAGACCCATGTGCGATGAGACTAATTGTCACTGAGAGTAACATGGTATTGAAATCCACAAAATATTGCAATTTGTGTGGGTCCCTACACGTTCAAGTGAATGAAATCTAAGACTCTACTACTAAAGTGTGTTTTATTTGGAAAAAGGATGGGAATGTTGTTTTCATGGTTGGCCAACTTCAAACCCCCATTTATTTGCATCTATTTGAAAGGTGAGGTGCCTATGACAACTCCTTTCAATTGTAATTTATACAACCTTTGGAGATCAATGTGACCAAGTCAATTATGTCTCAACCTCTCCCTCATTGAAGCATAAAACCAATGAACAACCAAATGTCCTTGGACATTAGGCTTCAAAGTCACATGTTGTGCAAAAGCAATTAAGAAGATAAGAGCATGTGAGTTACCATGACTAGAAGTTATGGACAATATACATTTGACTCTAGGCTCCCTTCGACTCCGGCCTCCCTTCGACTCTGCGCTTTGTTCGACTCTAGTGATCTATTGAGTATGAGGGTCATTTGACTCTAGAGACCCTTCGACACCTACGAGCATACAAGCCTCCCATCATCCACACCCTCTTAGCCATTGTGTTCTACCTAGTCCAAGACCCTTTGTGGTCCTGCTGGAGTAGCTCACTCACACACATTTTCGCGATAATGTGCCATATTTACATCAAGCACCACACTACCAATCTTACTAAATAAGAGTGAATGGTAGATCACTCATGTAATATATGTAAAGGGCTTGAACATTATGTTTATAAATAGATGACTAGCTACATGCATGTCTCTTAGGTTCCATTACATCATGAGAAGAAGAAGAGCATGTTTTCATAATGAATCATGCAACAACATGAAGCAACTTGCCCCTATAATTTTGCAATGAACCGATACCATTGTCAAACAACGTAGCTTGTATGAATAAACCAAGACCATATCAACAACAAAAATTAGCCCAATCTTGAACAAGTTCAATCATTGCGCATGTCAACAATCCACGATTAGCTACTTGGCAGCTCATATATATTACGCGATTGATCTATCGGCTCCAAGTAAACGCCAAGTGATTGGTAGCATCAACAACACGATACTTCAACACCGAGGTGCAATATGATGATAATCTAGGTCCATACGAGAGACATACGTAACAATGAAATCACCGGAAAGACAAGCTCCCATGGCCTCGTGCTGCTCTATTTTCTTATAGAATGAATCGGACCGAATGTCGGACAAGACATTAACATATGTTTGGAGGAATGGTTTTGGGAAGGGGGGGGGGGGGGGGGGGTATGGTAGTGCTGTAAGTGGAGCTAAATTAAAATGAATGCACCAGCGATGTGGTGGTGTCTGCAGAGCAGAGCGATTGTTGTGGGAAGAAATGAGTGCGTGCCACGATCGCGCAGCGAAGGTAAGCCATTACCCCTTCCTTGTTTCTCGCTTTCCTGGGAGGTGCCATTTGCTATGTCCGTTGATTCAGATCTCGTAGGAATCAGAAATCACAACGATGACGATGACGATAATGATAAGGCTTCCCTGCCTACCAGAAAGCATGGATGGCTCTCGTGATGTAAAATAGGAAAATTTCAAGACCTGTTTTGAAATACATAGGGTTATATATGAGACTTGGAATCACAGAAAGAAGACACAGCACAGGTAAGGCACTCTCTATTTCAAAACATCTGGTGAATGGAACAGATTGATCAAGCATAAGGAATTCTTGCGACATGTACCGTTCTCTAGATATCTGTTTCGATCAAGAAAGGTTTCAACAGCGGCTAGAAGGTTATGGAGTTAACCATGTAAACTTTCAGTTTTCTTCCAAAAGGATCGAATTTCAAGACTTGATGTAAGGAGAGAATTCCAAAAGGATCAAATTTCAAGGCTTGTTTCCGGAAGAGTCTTCGTAAGGATTAGTTTTCATGACTCGTTTTAAGAAGAGTCTTCCTAAAGGGTAAAAGGAAGAGATTGTCGAAAGGATCAAATTTCAAGTATCTTTAGAGACTTCCAAAAGGATCATTTCAAGTCTCATTTTAGGAAGAAATTTCCAAAAAAACCATCTTCAAGACAATGAACAAATTTCAAGACTCTTTTTAGTAAAAGATTTCTAAGAGGATCATCATCAAGATTTGTTCTTTACAAAGAGACTTCCAAAGGGATCATTTTCAAGACTTGTTAAGGAAGAGACCTCCAAAAGGATCATTTTGAAGACTTGTTTTAGGAAGAGGTGTCCAAAAGGATCGATTTTTAAGACTCATTTTGAAAAGAAAACTCTGGAAAGATCATTGTCAAGTCTTGTTTTTATGGAAGGGAACCCCAAAGGGCTTATTTTCAAGTTTATCTCGGAAAAACTTCGAAGATGATCAATTTTTGAGATTCTTTTTAGGAAGAGATTTACAAAGCTTCCAAACTTGTTTCTCTGATTTTGCATGTTCTTATTGAAGGGGTCCTCCAAATGATTGTTTCCTCCAACCTTTAGTCATCTCTGTTGATCAAAGACTATTGAGACAGATCTCTGAAATCAGAAATCGTAAAGGTATCACCATGCTATTTCTTGGGGCCTTCTGTTGATTTAATAAAGGGATTGGAAACAATTTGATAGAAAGTGTTTGAAAACAGTTTTGACATAAAAAGATACCAGAAACAGTTTGATCAAGATAAGATGACAGAAGCATTCAGTCAGATGAAGATTAGTAAGAAAATGATTCATAATTTGTTTGATCAGGAAAGAATTTCATTAGCAGGTTGAACTGGAAAAGGTATTATTTGCAGTTTGATCAGGTAAAGGTATCATTAGCAGTTTGATCAGGAAAAGGTATCATCAGCAGTTTGATCAGAAAAAGTTATCATTAGCAGTTTCATAAAAAAGATATCATTAACATTTCGATAAGAAAATTATGTCAGAATCAGTTCGATAAAAAAACATATCAGAATTAGTTTGATAAAAAATAGGCGTAGAAGAAGTTACATCAAGAAAAGGTATCAGAAACTTAGAAGGCATGGACAGAACGGTAGGGGGTCTTCAGCTCTCTTTGCTAGATTGGGAGCTTATCTTTGCTGATTTCAAAATCCAGAATCGTAGCAAGTGGCTCTCTCAATACTCCGGCCTCGCCATTCTAGAGCAAGCCCTATACATTATTGCAAAGAAAGACTACCCTTTAAAACTTCAGCTACTTGAATTCATTGAAGAAAACATAGAAATTCTCATCGGTGAGGATGACACTGAAGAAGGCCTAGGCAGTGTAGTGGAGGCTCTACGTACAGTTCTTGATGCTTCATCAGATGGCTTGACTAGTGTTTCCAGCCTTCTTAAAGAACAAATGATGATTACTGCCACTGTTGCTTTGATAACTTTGGATAGTTTACACAGAGCTCTTCATGAGCTTCAAATGCTTGTTGAGATTCTTCTAGGTGTCATCAATAGACCTAATTATGGTTTAGATCGGCAAGCTCGTGGCACTGCTAGTGAATGTCTACGCGAGCTTGAGAAAGCTTATCCTTGCCTCCTCCATACGTGTGCTGGTCACATTAATTTTCTTTTTTTGAGTGAGAGAACACATGTGGCTCAGAGTTACACTCTTCTTCTCACTACCATTCTTAGGAATCTCGCGTTGTACATGTACACTGCCTTGCCGGGATCTCGATCAGGAGGACCGAGCTCATTTCTGTCAACATCATCTCCGTTAATTCCTTTTATCGTACCATCATTTCTTGTGTCATCTGAGACAGGTGAAGAAGCTCTCTCTATTCCTTCAAGGGAACTGTCTTCGTCCATCTTGAAGGAATTCAAGAGAGTGGTAGGCTCATTTCTCGATCGGCCTCAACTTCTCACTTCTAGTGGGATGCTGGAGTTTGTCTCAAGCTTAATTGACATAGCAGCTGCGTTGGAACTTCAGGGGTCCATCTTGAAGGTGCAGCTATACAATTTCATGTATACTTACAGTCCTCTTCTTTGCCATGCCATATTGATGATCTACTTCCACTTTATGGATTCTTTTGAAGGTGAAGAAGAGGCAATTTTTAGACGATTCATTCTTCTTTGTAATGATCCTCAACAGCCTCTTGTAGTTCGGATGCTAGCTGTTCATTGGTTGCTTGGATTAGATAGTCTTCTTCTCAAGAAAGACAAAAGATCACACTTGGCTTCAATGACAAAGAGCTTGTATCCACTAATATATGACCCCCTTTCATTGAAGGCACTGAAGTTGGATAGTTTGGCTCACAGTTCGGCTTGCTTGCAATTTGCCAATGTATGGAGTGAGAGTAAAACCCCAAATAACATGACAGATTCCTCTCTAGAGAAAGAAGCAGCAGCAAGCAAACTCTTTAAGGATGGAACTGTTTGTCTTTCTGCATTTCGATGGCTCCCTTCATGGAGTTCTGAGACCCGTCTTATGTTTCGGATGTTTCACCGTTTTTTAACTGTAGATGGGAGGCAGTTTTTCCCGGAATCACCAAGTAACAACGAGAATTTTAACGCAACCTTATTCAAAACATTAGAGGTAATATAAACCTTACATTAATGTGCCATCTTTCTACACTGAATGATTTCGTTATGACTATTACTCTAAAGTGAATGTGTTTCTGCATGGTCATTATTATGGTGATGCAGGCATGGCTTGTCTCACTTGCATTGCAGTTTCGAAGGCTTGTACCATGCTTGCTAATGCTTGTGGACAAGCTCCTCTTATGTGAAGAACATTCAGTTTTAGGAGAACATTTGCTTCAGGTTTTCAATGCAGATTTATTAAGGCAGCTTGCACCCGACAAACACTTACCTGCTTATTTTCTGATATTAGAGCGGATTGCTGAAAATGGCCGCATACCACCTGGAGCTATAGTTGATCTTCTGATTGCATACTCGAGGAATCAAGTTATAGCTAGTGAGACCACTGCTTCTGGTTTATGGATTCGAGGAAGCCAAGTATTGCTTATCTGTAGAACCATTATGGTTCATCATTACAGCTCGAGGGCCTTTCATTCGCTGAGTACTCTGCTTGCATTCCTTGTGGTTTACTTCCCAGATGTTGAAGTTCAGGATACTGCCAGGTAATGAATCTGTTGAATCATTCATATATGACTTTTATTTGCATCTGTCAACATCTCGTCTTCTGTCTATCTGTAGACAGAGAGGATGCTTCTCATCCTCCTTGCAGTTAACACATCTCCCTGTGTGTTCTATGCTTGTATGACATAGTGCAATAAGAAAAAAAGGATTCTGTTCGTGTGGATAGAATTTTTCCTTGTTCAATAACAAATTGATGATGTAAGTTCATGTTTCTGTGATCAGAAGTTTCATGAACGTTAAATAGAAATAAACAATTTTTGGTCTGATAACACAATTAAATGACTTTGATATCTACAGCTTGCTTGATATAAAGGAAATATATTGGACATATGAATCTTTATGCAGGTCACCATTAATCGATTTCTATAGGCCTCTTATTGGGTATCCTTTGAAATGGATACATAGAAAATCGTATGAGCTGCTAGATTTTGATCAACGTATTTACAAACATGATCTCCGATGCACAAAGCCTCATTTTTGAAGGATGTACTGATAAACCTTCCAGTGTTTTTTGTTTTGAAGGAACCCACTAGCAAACATTCCAATATCTGTTTTCACGTAAAACTTTTGTTTTGAATAAATCCATCAACAAACCTTCCAATACTCTTGTCCATAAACTTTATGAATCCATGGCCATATTTCCCATTAGCTAGATTCCTGCAATTGTTAGCAATGACTATGATAATAGGTACACTTGGAGCTATTTTCTCAGGTTCATTTTTATGCATTCAACGTTTTCCATCCCTAAATATCACAAAAAGTTTTCCAGTTTGTGCAAGCACCAAGGACTTCAGATCTCTATAATGGAGTACAAGATAAAATCCACACTATTCTTGATATGATCAGAAGTAAGTTGGAGCATGTCATGAGTTTTGTAAAGAAGCTAACTCTAGTATAGTTGAGTATTCAGAAGTGTAGTGTGTGTGAGAGAGAGTGAGTATATAAGCAAGAAAGAAGAAAAAAAGAAAGATATATTAACGTCTTTTAAGAGGCCAAAATGGCCTATAAGACCAAATAAGAGATTACATCTTGAGTGTTTTCTTGTCTTTGAGAACAAGAGAAGGACTTAGAGAGAATAACTAGAAAATAAGAAAACACATAGTAGGGGGATGGTAGCTTATGCGCTTAAGAGAGCTATATTAATTAACTAAACCTCATCAACAAAATAGAATGGCCAAATGGGGTTTTATATACAAGTCCTCAAGGGACTGCCATATTAAATGTGTTGGTGGAATCTAACCAAGATATCCACTTGAGTACGATTTTGTCATAAGAATATCTAATATTCTTTGACCACATTAACACTCGACAACTACACGGAGTACAATAAAGTGTGCTCACACACTTTTTCACACATCGTCCTTTTCTTCATAAGCACACGTTCACACAAGTTGAGCTTGATTCTCAACACGCCCCCTCAAGGTCAATTGTGTGTCCTCTTAAGCGTGGTTGTCTTGGTGTAGTTGAAGACCCGACTACAGTTGGTCGGACTACTAGACCGTGGTTTTCCCATGGTTCCTATGTACTCGATCTTGATCGAGCAATGTCGATCTTGCCGATCCAAAATTTCGAGCTTGTCAAGGGTGCCTACAGGGTCGGGTTTATCTCTAACTTCAAAAATTCCTAGCTTTGGAAAGTCGTCCTCTAACTTGCCGGGTCAAGTCGGATTAGATGTGCTGGCCTTACTTTGCCGATGCCGGTCTCACTCTTCCTCTTGTATGGTGCTGATTCTCCATGTTTTCCTTCGTCTTTGTACTTGTACACTCCCCCAAGCTCAGCATATCGAGTGGTCTAAGGCCTAGATCCATTGAGAATTGCCGTAGCTTGTCGAGCCTAGTGCTTAGTGAAAATATCAGCCACCTGCCTGTTGGTGCCAACGTATTGGAGGTCAATGTCGCCGGCCATTATGCGCTCACGGATGTAATGATAGTGCACCTCGATGTGCTTAGTCCAGGCGTGAAACACCGGATTCTTTGCGAGCTGGATGCTGCTGAGATTATTGCAACGGATCAATATTGGCTTGTTCACCAATTCGCTGAAGTCTTTCAGCAATCTTTTAAGCCATATAGCTTCGCAAGTAGCTACAGTTGTGGCCCTATACTCCGCGTCAGTGCTATATAGAGCGACTGTTGGTTGTTTCTTGCTACTTCAAGAGATTGCTCCACTACCGAGTGAAAACATAAATCCTGAAGTGGATCGTCTATCAGATGCATTGCCCGCCCAATCGGCATCCATGAAGCCTTTGAGTCAAAGTGGTACTCCACGCTTATAGAAGATACCATAATCAAGTGTTCCACTAATATAACGTAACACTCGTTTAGCACAATCCATGTGAGTTTCGCGGGGGGTTTCCATGAACTGGCTAAGAAGCCCAATCGGATAGCTGAGGTCTGGTTGGCTGATAGTTAAGTAGATAAGACTCCCAATTATTTGGCGATACTATGTCGGCTCGCAGAATTTTCCAGAATCTGCAATTAGCTTCATATTTCAATCAAGGGGTGTCGAGATGGACTTACACTCGGTCATTCCGAACTTGTAGAGCAAGTTCAACACATAGTGTCGTTGTGAGAGTAGGAACCCTTCTGGAGTTTGAATGACCTCGATGCCGAGAAAATAATGTAAGTCATTCAGATCCTTCATCTCAAACTTCTCTAAAAGCAGCTTTTTAATCTTTTGTGTCTCGGTGAGGCTTTCTCCATCGATGACAAGGTCATCGACATACGAGATTAAGAAGACGGGGATTTTGGGATTGTTCCGGATATACAACAACTTATCAGATTTTGACATTCGGAAGCCAATGTCGTGAAGATATGATGTGATCTTTGAATGCCATGCTTTTGGGGCTTGCTTCAGTCCATATAGCGGCTTCTTCAATCGGCAAATTGCATGTGGATGTTTGCTCGATTCAAAGCCAGGTGGTTGCATCATGTAAACTTCTAAAGGCAGCACGAGGATTAGGTAAAAACAGAGAGGGAGAGAGAGAGATGCACGTTGTCTTGGGTACAAAGAGTGTACCTCTTTTTTTGGTTTTTAGATATTATGTATATACAAGGCAAAAGTGTGCTACGAGTGCGTTCACACTCATGCACTAATAAAAAGCACGATGGCCCTTTATTCCCAACAATGTCCTCGAGCTCACCTTGGAGGAATGCGTTCTTCACATCCATTGATGCAAGTGCCACCCTTTCGCTGCTGCGAGTGCAATTACCGTCCTCACGGTGGGCATTTTTGCCACCGGGGCAAATGTTTCCTCATAGTCTATGCCATGGGTTTGAGTATACCCTTTGGCGACTAGCCGAGCCTTGAACCAATTGACCGTGCCATCCGTATTATGCTTTATCTTGAACACCCAGCGGCAACCAATTGGCTTTTTCTTGATTTCAGAGGATGGGACTAAATCCCAAGTATCGTTGTCAAACAATGTGCGCACCTCCTCCCTCATTGCCTCGATACACCGGGGATCTTGGGCAGCTTCTTTGTAAGTCTCGGGTTCTTGTTCTGCCGCGACCTTCATCATGAATGCATAGTGGTGGGCCATGCACTCATTGTACCCGAACCTAACAATCGGGTTTTTTTGTCGGTTTAATTGACGGAGTTTTCCTTTGGTCACCTCCGGGGCCTTCTTCATTTCATTCTTGCTGTCGACCGATCGGGGTGAATGATCTGAGTCTTCACCGGATGTCATGTCCTTGGCTTCTTGCCCTTTTTTTTCTTTCTACGGTTGTAGCACCAAGGTGACACCACATCAGAGGTTTGTGCAAGACTTTGATTGCTGGAGGACACCTCAGGTCCAGTCAGCTGGAGTGCGGGCAGACTCTCTGCTGGTTCTCCACCCATAATGGTCGTCAGCATCTCTTCTTCTTCACTCTCAGAATCTGCTTGTTTCGAGCACGAGGGGGGTCACTAATGTTGGGCCAATGAACACAGGATTTATGCTTCTGCTTTGGAAACCAGAAGGTATCTGTCATTGGCTTTTCTGATGCAAACTATGCTGGTCATTCAGATTGCAGAAAGTCCAATTCTGGGTATGTGTTTACTCTCACAAGAGGAGCAGTTTCTTGGATCTTCAGGCTACAGAAGTGTGTTGTATTGTCTACCACAGAGGCAGAGTATGTGGCTGCCATTGAGGCATGCAAGGAGGCTTTATTGGTTTCACATCAGGTGGGAGATCTTGGCATTACAAAGTTATCTTTTCTTCTTTGTGATAGTCAGAGTGATATCATGGTAGCATGGAATCCTTTCTTTCACGCAAAGATGAAGCACATATAGGTAAAGGATCACTTCATCAGAGGTGTACTTGACAGCAAGAGTATTGAGCTTGTCAAATTGCATACAGATGATAATCTTGTGGATCTTCTCATGCATGGTCTTCCAGCAGAGAGATTTACTCATTGCTTACAAATGTTGGGAGTTGGATAGATATATGTATTTCAGCTTTGTCAATACGTGGACTTAGTTGATCCTTTACCCTCTTGAGGCACATTGCCTCTAGGTGGGAGGTTGTGAATAAAGGGTCGTCGTGGCTTTACTAGTGCATTGGTGTGAACACCCCCTTAGCACACTTTGACATTCATATATATATATATATATAAACACAAGGGTGAGACACCCAAAAAGTAAAGACTACATCTCTTTATCTCGACCTCTACCTCTACCTTTGCAGTTCTCTCTCTCTCTCTCTCTCTCTCTCTCTCTCTCTCTCTCTCTCTCTCTCTCTCGCCATCGCAGGTGCTAACCTCGATTTGGAGACCTCTCCATTCTGGATCAACCTATGCTAGAGATCTTTCGAAGTCAAAAGTTACAATATATCTAACTTGAGAATCTCACATATGCTGAAAACCAGATTCCCTCATCTGTTTTTATCTTATTTACTTTTATATTTACTTTTATATTTACCGAGTATATGGTGGCACCATCTCTCTTAATGCATGGAATGAGATTGAGAAAATTCAAAAGAGGCTTTTAAGGAGGCAATTAGGAGTTAAATGCACTACCTCTTACCATGTTATGCTCTTGGAAACAGGTCTTTGACCCATAGAAATATTGGCACTCCAAAGAGTATATAAATACATTACAAAAGTCAAGAATATGTTGAATCATCGATTATCACATCTTGCTTGGATTGTTGGATGTAAGCTACAAAAGAATCATAAGAATAAGATTCTCGTATCCAGTTGGGTTGTTGACATAAGGAAATGGTTTAGAAGATGGGGTGTGGGTGATCTTTTGGAGCTTTCGGGCGATGGTATGCATTATGTAATGATTAAGGAAAGGTTGGTGGAATCATTAAGGATGAAGTGGGAAGATGCTGAGAGGATAAAGCTAGAATACAACATTGCAAATGTCAACCTTGAATGTTGGTCTCAATATAAAGCAGGAATGCCTATTGATCGCATTCAATCTTATCTCATTACCAATATGAGTAGTAATGCTTGTAGAGCCCTTACCCTACTTTGCACTTGATCTCACAAGTTAGGTATTGAAGTTGCATCATGTTATCAAAATGTAACGAATTTGAAGACATGTACAGTATGCAATGAAGGCATCGTAGAGGATGAATGTCACTTGCTCTTCACATGCTCTACATAAGTACAATTCGTTCAAGATATACTGATATACTAAGAGGGAGTGATAACTTAAGTGCCATGCTTAATACACCACCTAGGTTGAGCTCATATGTGTATGCTTTATTCACACATAGAGACTTTGTGCTTCAATGTATGAATACCTCTTCCTAGGAAGGAGACACATATCAAGAACACATGTATACTCTGGTCCCCTAGGTCAAAATTGGCCTCTTTATGGACGATAAAAATTCTAATGCTAATTCTCTTGTCTTTAAACAAGGCTTTGGCCCACTACGCAAGGTAATGGAATATGAGGACCAACGATGCTTGGGACTTTTCTTGCTAGAGCTCAAGAGACATCGGGAAAAGTTGTTGAAGAATAAAACCACAACAAAGAACAATCACAACATTCTTTAGCCCCATCACTCCTACTAATGCTACAAGTCAATCACGGGATACACAAATGGGCTCCAGACCAGGGCATAACAAAGGGGTTACAATTGATCAGGCAATGGCAATTTGCCGTGCACGTAGGCTCCGGCCCCATGGACCACGACCTCGACACCCTTGTCATTGACAGATAAAAGCCATTATCTCCCGCCATCGTAGGTGCTTCCCTCGCTTTGTAGACATTTCCATTTTGGATTGACCTATGCTAGAGATCTTTTGAAGACAAGCTACAATATACCAAACTTGAGAATCTCACATGTGCCAAAAACCAGATTCCCTTGTTTCTTTTCTTTTTATCTTATTTATTTTTATATTTACTATGTAATATTTATTTTATTTTGATTTGTTCTCAAAGACGAGACAACACTTAAGATGTAATCTCTTATTTGGTCTTATAGGCCATTTTGGCCTCTTAAAAGACGCTAATATTTCTTTCTTTCTTTCTCTATATGTGATTTAGTGGTGCCTTGATTTGCTCTTACCTCCCTTCAAAATATTGTACTAAGACTGCAAACGAATCTTCAGACTCTATGAAATTCAATAGTCCTTTCAATTGAAGGATTAGGTCTTGATAGTAGGAAACATATAGGCTAAATGAGTCTCGATAGGTATGAGCCTGGTTCAGTTTCTTGGCTTTGAAACCAAACTGTTTAGACCCAAGCAATTAAACCAAATCTTTAAGGGAAAGTTGAAAACCATATTCAAGAAAATGTTGAAATCAAACTGAACCATTTAATCACAAACATGAACGAAACCATTTAAATAAATTCATTTAACAATTAAACAAAGAAACCGTTAAATAAAATAGAATTCAAGGTAAATTAATAAAATTATTAAACAAAAAAACCACTAATTAATCATTAAATTAATTAAACTACTAAACCATTTTGGAAATAATAAAAATTAGTCAAAAAAGTAAAAAAACGTTAGTCAAACTCGAGTTCTAGAACCAAACCGTTAAATGATAATTCAAACCAAATCAAACTGTTTAATTATATTCAAACTCATAAACCATTAAACCAGGCTTAATGGTTCAGTTCGTTTTGAGCCGAACCAAGGTTCATCGCTATTATATAACACTTTTATGCATAATTAGCATAGGCTGCATGAGCAACATCTGATGTTGAACTAGAGGATATATTTTTAAGAAATTCAGTAGGAATCTTCAATTTGTGATGCATCCAATACATGTTTTGTTTCATAAACTGATCTGGCATTTTGTTGAGATTTAATATAATCCATTTTTCCTTCTATCTGTTTTTCTGTACAGAATATATTTGCGGATGCTAATCAGCATTCCTGGAATGAAATTGAGAACCATTTTAAAGTATGGAGACGAAGGGAATGAAGACCCACAATTCTCACAGGTTTCATCTCTTTTGCAGACAAGACCACTATCTCCTGGATATAAGCAGTCAGTAGCAGTGGCTTCCTACGTTAAACTCACTAGAGCCACATCACTTCTTGTTGGGGAGTCTTGGTCCTTGGTACCACATGACTTCTTTGAAAGCGTTGGGCAAGAAACTGATCGTAGTATAGATACCACATCAAAAGAACCAGAAAACTTAGTGCAGGTGCATGAAAATGAAGATTTGTTACCCAATGTAGATGATGAAGTTCAGAATGAAGATGTAACCAACAAACAGGAAGGGATTTCTGATGAAAAAAAAATCTTGCACCAATACTTTGCCTTGATCCCTGACTACGTTAATGAATCTGGATTGAAAGTCAAAATACAATGCTTCATAAAATTTAAAGCTGATGTGCAGACTTCACATGCAGAAGACAACTCTCCAAGTTCGATGCTATCAGGCCCAGGTTTTGAATCAGAATCATGGCCGGCGTTATATGCTGTTGTTTTGTCTTTTCTAACAACAGGACCATATGGTCCTATTCCATCTGTTCACATACCATTCCTCATGAGTGTGCCTTCAAGTGATAGTACTGAAGTTATTGCAGGAGAAGAAAGTTCTCTCAGGCAGTTGCAGATTGTAAATAACCCATCCACAGTAGGACTAATAAATGAAGATGCGCAAATTGTTGTGGAATCACTACTGCATGTAGATGATGCAAAAGGAATCGATACAAATCATAATATTCCACAACTAGAAGCCAAGGGAAATCTACATTCTGACACAGATGGGATCAGTATAGCATCAGAACAGGTTAATGAAGATGCATTCAGAGAGTCTATTGTTTTGGAGCTAGAGCCCAAGCAGCCTGTTCCCACAATAATTGATGCGTTCATTACCACAAGTGATGAAAATGGTAAACATATTATTGGGCAGCTAGACAGTATTCATGTTGGTATCGAGGATTTATTTACTAAGGCTCTTGTTCCCCATAATGTCTCATCTTCGGATTTACCTGCCTATAATTTAAACCTTTTTAATGCTTTATGGGAAGCATTCAATAGAACAGAAATGCATCATAAAGACACATTTGCCTTGAGTGGTGGAAAATTGCAGATTTCACTTGTCGGTACAGAATCTGTAAAACTGTTAGAGTCACGAGCAAACAAAGTTATTGATGCATTGGAGCGCCATTTGGCACCATATGTAGTCAGTGCTAATGGCGGTCCATTAGTATCAATACTACAGGACAGTGGTATGTTCAAAGATGTTATATGGGAAGAGGACTCAGAGCATGAAAAACGTCGTCCAAGGTATTTAGCTATTGCATATGATCACCTTCAACCTGATGAAATTTCCAACCAACTCTATGACTACCATGCACAGAGAGCTGAAGATTTTCGTGAATCTGTAAGCGAGAACATTGGCAGCTTGTGTGTGCTGATATTCTTACCCCCTCGTTTCCACATTCTTTTTAAAATTGATGTGGCAGATTGGTCTACTCAGGTTCACATACGAACAGATCACTGGCCATGCCTTGCTTATGTTGATGAGTATTTGGAAGCCTTAATTACATAAAATATTGCACAGAATGTCTAAGCCTTATGATTTTGGGTGTAGACATGATGCTTTTATGATTTAATTCATTTTGTATCTTCTTTTGGTTGGACAATAAAATCGGGCAGCTGTAGTAGGTAGCCATTTCCACTTATAAAAAGGTGGTGCCATTCTTTTTCGCCTAATATTGAATGGATTAGTAGTGTGTTCATGAATGTGAGTTTGCTTTGAACCCAGGGACAATGTATAGAAACTTTGATCTGAATGGTCTGGCATATGTGATTTTTAAGAGTAGTTTATGGTTCAAATTATTCCCCGACTAGTCTCTGCTATTGTTTTCTATATTTATGGAAGGTCCAACAGTGTAGCAATGACCAGGGACAATGTATAGAAATTTTGATCTGAATGGTCTGGTATATGTGATTTTTAAGAGTAGTTTATGGTTCAAATTACTCCCAGACTAGTCTCTGCTATTATTTTTCCATATTTATGGAAGGTCCAACAGTGTAGCAATGACTAGTCAGCATTTAATGGTTACAAATTATATTTGGAGCTATAATCGAACACATAGAAGTGACATTTGCAATGAAACAACTCTGCCCAAGCACACTTTTGACATCTAAGAATTAACTCATAACTTCGGTGATCAAACCCAATTCCAATCCTCAATTCTTTACTACAGATCGAGTAGTTTGGTTACAAACATTTTGTTTATGTCTCACAAATTCTGGTATATTTTTATCAAACACAACTCCAATACTTTGTTCTTTACAATGCAACGCAAAAATTGTTGCTTTTGCTGACATAAGAATTGGTTATGGATCTTTTGTTTACAAAATTACAACTCAATCTGCTAGTTGATACTGACCAAGGGTTCACAAATACCTCACTATAACTATGAAGCAACATCATTGTACTCATGAAATCAGGCCAAAATGATGAGCAATGGACATTATGAAATTCATAGCATCAATAATAGTTTACAAAAATGATAACACTACCTTGCTCTTGAAGTTCTTTCTTTTTGTTGATTTAGTTTAACAGCCATATTTTCTTTCCTATCCTTGAGATACCAGTGTGAAGAGGAACATCTTGTGTTAGAATGCTGTCCATCATACATATTAAGTTTTATATATATAATTTTGTGTTTGAAAAATCTCTTCAACATCTGAATGCCAGAAAGCATGGAGAACTAAAAAAATGTGACTGTTATCTCTGAATAATCCGCCAGAAAGCATGGAGAACCAAAAAAATGTGACTGTTATCTCTGAATAATCCTCTTAAAATATTAACTTGTGTAATCTACCCAATGAATCAGTACCACAGTAAAAAATGCTTTACATGATATCAACACACTATTCCATAACCTCCACCAAACCCCTTCAATGCATTGAAACTACATAATGCATTGCTTGAATTTTCCATTCAACATTACTTTACATAATTTCCAGCGCTACTATTCCATCTCCATTTCCATGTATAAGCTTCACACTCAAAATTACTTCAGCATAATTTCCACACGCTCCACCAAACCCCTTTTCATGTATCAAGTACATTTCACATGCTTGGTTTTCTCTCTTCTGATGAAACACAGGGTTATTGTATCTTTGCTTTAACCTTATATGGGTATAACTGGTAAATGGTAATACTACAAAAAACAAGGGGCATAGCAGATAATGTGTATTTTGACGGAAACTTTCCTTCAAATACAAGCTGCAGGAATGCTGTAACAAGTAATGCCGTCACTATCACAAATCCCTGCATTTAAATAAACGTCGACATAAGATAATGTACAACATTTCCAAATACAATGCACATCCAATATTACCTATTTAAATAGTACAGGAAACTAGAACTAATAAAAATTTTAAAATCAAGAAAATTCAAATAAACATAATCAAAATCTTTCTGGATGAAATAAATCTTCACATAATAAGTAAAACAAATTAACGAGCATCGAAAAAACAATTTTGACTGGGTTGCTGATGTAAATATGAAATTTTGGTAACATATTAAATAAGTACCTAAAGACATGTTTGACTGAGCTGTTCTATCTATCATCACAAAAGTTTGATTATGCTACAATTCGCTACAACCTAACAGAAAACACAATGCTACCTTCAATCACAGCAATTGATCCTAAGATTCATGACACAACATTAAAGATTTCCGGGCATACCATGCCTTCTGGGGTCATTCTCACATTTTCTTTAATTTCATTGACAATGACCTTGTTTGTGACCATTTATAGCAGTGCAAGCCTCCAATGGGTTCTCCTACATGGTTCTTTGCCGTGCTCCCAAAGATACTTAGCATAGAAACTTGAGTTTCTAGTACTCTCCTTGGAATTAAGCCATGATCCTTGATGAGACATATAAGACCAAAGTGAAACATTTTCCTGGAGTGTATCATTGTTAAGTGATCCTCAGTGTTCAAGAATTTTACTGATGAGCTTGTCAATTCAGACTGCACATTGTGACTGTGAGATAAATGTGTACGGAAAGTATTGAGAATATTCAGAAAGAGAATTCCAATATGATACAAGGTAGAGTATTACAATAGAGTGTGATACTCAGAATCAGTAACTTGCTTGAGGTGAAACGTGTGTAATTGATAAGTCTCTGCATTACCACCCCAACATCCCATCTCACATCAAAGAGAATGTGAGCTACATTGTACTGAAGCAATGGTACAATTGGTGGACAAGAGGGTGGGCTCTAGCATGTATGGATGACGGAGTTTGCTCTGTTCCGAGAAGATGGTGCAACGTATGTAATGTAATGAGTGAAGCAGAGGCTTCATTTCTCTCCAAGCCATAATAAATTGGCATTGCCAAAAACCCTCAATTCACCAAGGAATCTATTGAAGCATTATGAAATGTAGTGATGCATCTCATATACCAAACTGTTGCTAGATATATTGCATTCATCTAGAACTCAAAATTTGATTTTGTATATTTTTGAACATTTCTAACTCTTTCTGCGCAAACCCAGACATATATAAATTACAAATGTAGCTCAGTGGATAAGGTTGATGAGGGAAACTAGAAGATCATACGTTCAACCCTATATTCTATGGGTCATCGAGAAAAGAAATGAGATTTTATCCAAGGCATGGATGTCAATTAAGAAGAAAAAAGACGTAAAAATAGATAGTAGCCTACTAGAGACTGACATCAACCCTATGATTACAAATATGGGTAGCTTCATGTTATCCATACTGAACCAATAATGATCCAAGATAATGGTCTTAATGCATGAGGTAGCTTTACAAATGGGAAGATTTTTTGAGATGGTTTGACAAGCATGGCTACTATGTATAGAATAAGTGGTGGCAAGAGGATATGGTACCCAATGTTGGTTGGTGTGGAGTAAGGCATTTACAAAGTGCATCAACTGCATTTGGGTATCCTCTGGTAGTTTGGACATTGTGAGCAATGATCTCCATGATATGGTGATAATATGGAATATGTGCCATGAAATCCAATAACTGTGGCATAGATTGACACATACGTGATATTCGTGATATTCTCCATGCGCAATATTCTCCATATTCAAGAATACAAAATGGCCCCAAGAATATTAAAAAACCATTCGTTTTGTAAAATAAATATAAAATTTTTATTTATTTATTTAAATAAATGTATTTCACCAAAAAAAACAATTATTCATTAATAGATTATAGTGTCAAGAGAGTTTATGAAACTTATTTTAATTAATTAATTAATTTTTTAAAAACGTATATTTTTATATTTATTATACAAATATTATTACTAATTAATATGAACTTTGAAGATATAATTAGTTTGAAGTACTATTTTTAATGTCAAGATAAACATATCCATAAATTTTGAGAAAAATAAAAAGTGAGAAATTAATGAGCCTTTATTTTATTTTATTTATTTATTAAAAATAAAACGAATACTTTTAAGTTATACATTTATTATAAAAATTTAGTAGTGTCCAAGTCCCCAAAGTCCCTCTTTTATTATCCCTATTTATTGTTAAATTCCTTTCTTTTTATCCTAGGAAATTTTTTTTTAAAAGTTTTTTTTTTTGGGGGGGGAGGGGTGTTTTAACGAATACTTGACTACCCATTCGTATTCGTATTCGTTTGCATTCGAATGGGAAACCCGACTAATGCGAATATGTCAATCTATGAACTGTGGTATCCATTGTTATCGTTCTTCTGCTAGCTCAATGGTGACTCAGCAGCCCATCATTGGTGGACACGTGCTGGTACTATGCTGCCTCAGTAACATCATGTGCTAGTATAAGGGTTGAGGGAGAAGCAAATGTTATATTAACAACTTCATTAAGGACAGAGTGACCTACGAGACCAAACGTTATATCCATGTGAATAGAGGTCTTGTTATAGGCATGACCATATAATATCCCGTGGTGAGAATTTACCGTAGTATTCTATACACGTGGATAAGTGTGAGGGTTAAACGAGAGTGTAAAGAAGGGGAGGTTTACTTTTAATCCTCGGGATTGAGACAAACCATTAGGCCAAGTGTGATCACGTGGATAAGTGTGAGGGTTAAACGAGAGTGTAAAGAATACTATGGTAAATTATCACCACGGGATATTATATGGTCATGCCCGTAACAGGTCTGGTAAAAGAAAGTCGAAAATAAATTATCCATAAAATATTAAGCTTCTATATGTAGCTAGGCTATGATCACAAAAGAATGATGAAGGAACCACGAGTAATACGGAGGATACAATTACAAAATACATAAGAACATACCTAGAAGAGGTAGACTGTGAACGAATCAGCCTATGAATGCTCTCATGGGATGATGCCATATGACATCAATGTCCTTATTAGTGAAGCACCTGGGCAATCCTGCTCAATCTCAGGGAATATTACTATGTATCCTCCAATGTAGGGTATATCCTCTATGTTATGATCCGAGTATCCTTGGGCACTTGGAGAACACCAAATGAACTGCTTGGTCATGAAATATCCCTCTACGAAGTGTTGTGCATGTTTTGAGGCCTCGCTGCAAAGCCATCTTAAAGAAATCTACCATTTGCCATTGCACAGGGCCTGAAGCCAGGTACTTTTCAGGAGACTCTAAATCTATAGGTCTCTGGCAGAAAAATCCCCAAACATTTGTGATCTGGATTTATTTCATGTGGTCCATATAATAGTAAATATGTATAATTATCTGGAATAAATAAAGTCCATAACTCAGGAGTCCAACCCCTCCATAAAAGGCAGCAGCAGCATCCTCTGATCTAGTAGTAATGAGTGTTCTTTAGACTATGGTGCTGTATGATACAACAAACATATCATCTGCTCATAGTTTATACCCTTATTTTCACACCTACCTCTATCTCCAACTGACATGATGAGATGCAGATCTGTTCAATGGTGCACACCAATCAATGAGACAGATAGATATCCATCTGTCATGTGAAGAAGATAGCCACGATAGAAGGCCATCTTCAAACCTAGCTCCTGCATATGTTTGATCAATGTTCACATATTCTCTAGCTGAATGAGATCTTGCCTGATGAATTTGCTAGTCTCTGAGTGAGTGTGAGAGATGGTACACCCAAGGAGTTCTGGGAGGTATATGTTGAAATCATGAAAGTCAACTTTAACACTCAGTTAGCAACTGCCTGGAGAACTCCATAATCAACCCGGCATATCTATGTAGAGGAAACTCCCGTGTACTATAAAGAAAGGACACTGAAATGATCAGGGTCTATACGATCATCGGTGGTGCAGCAATTATTAAGTTCACAACTGATGAATATTCTAAAAGAAGACCAGAGGTTTTATAAACAAGCAGAAAAGTAAAAAACACCCTGCAAATCAGTTCACAAAAACGTTTCAATAAAATACAGACTCACATGCAACATGGTCCCAACTTTTACCTTCCAGGAAAATCCCACTAAAAGGAGTGATAAAACAGAAAATCCCAATACAAGAATGCAATGAACAAGATCAGGCTGGTCCTTCTCAACTGGCAGAGATTGCACAAAATCAAATAGAAATGGGCCTACATTGATGTAGACAGTTCAGGTATCTTGACAGCTACAGCACTTCAAGTATGTTCCTTCACAATGCTGTATAGGTATCTCTCTCCCCTTCCACTTTGTGGCAAGAGAAATGGAAATCCAAGGAACATGAGGAAACAGAAGGAAAAGACTTCAGCACATTACTACCACATGATTGCCAACCTCCAGAGTTTTAGTGGCAAGAATTCTATCTCTCACCTCTAATGCTCGAGTCTTTGCATAGGACAAAAGCTATGTAATCCCTACCAAAAAAACACTGGTTTCATCTTTTTCCAAATTGCAATGTTGGCTGGCTAAGCCAGGTTTTTCTTTCATGCAGAATATTCAGCATGAGGCACTCATAAACGCCATCTTATTTCACTTTTTTGTTTTTATTATTGTCCATTTCATAAATCAGTAAGAGAAATTGAGCAGCAAATTTAACTGAAATAGGATTCTAATATTTACCTTTCGAACTCCACCGGCAGCAGTAGTAACTAAACCCACTAAAATGCCACCAATTGCATTTGTAAAAACGGGTACCTTCACAAACAAGCATCCAACTAAAAGTGAGGCCTGATACACACAAGCATATCTGATTTAAAAGATTCAGTGACCTCTAAAGGACAATAAAACATGAACAATAACAGCAGAAGTCTGAAGTCATATGCAGCAGTGTCCTCGTCTTCCTATGTTAAAGAAACTGGATATTGCTTACAAGCAAAAGCCAAATATTAGAGGTTAAACCTTCATAGTGTCTTTTGGATCTCAAATGAGTGGAACATCCAGATATTGAGAAACTCATACCTAAGATGAAACGTACAGTCTTAAGTTTGCTTTGTGAAAAAAGCATGCATCGAATTTCATGTCATCTAGACATCAGAAGAATGGAAAGTTCTCATTAATAAATAATTCATATCTAATCTGAAATGAATGTATTCCACTATGCCTAGGCCCCGCACAAAGCATATTTCTGTTTTGAGAGAGAAATCTTTAAATACAGTTCTTGAAAGTCTTTAACAAGTAGCTAGATTGAATGTGCAGAAGAAATGGCTTCACTTACTCAAGAGTCACGAAGTTCCTCAGACTTTAAAGGTGTATTGTCAAGTAATCAACTTAATAAATAAGAAGCTACATGCAAGGGTCCAGGCTAAAATGGCATGAATCTGATGTAATCTGAGTCAATGCATTGGTGACTGTTTTTCAAGAACTTCTGAACCAAATATGATCTGTTTCGCCCAAATTTACCATAAATTTAAGGAAATACAACTACTCTCCAAAGCTAGCAAAATATTGAGAGTTTTTTAAAGATTAGGTATTTCTCTACACTGACAGGGTTTCATAAACTATATTTTTACAGGATTGGAAAATTGGATGACCCACCAATGTAGCAAAAGTGACAACTTAGGAGGTATCCTAGAATATCTATTGTAGACGTGTAGCATTATTTGCATGATACCAAATTGTTTATATTGGTTGTCAGGAAAATATCAATTTACTTTCTGATGGACTAATCTCAAGAGTCATACAATCCAAATGACCAAACTTATTCAAGAAAATGACTATGAACTGAGATACATAAAGAGAAATACAGAATAGTTGTGAATGTCCTTTGTAGAATATCAATGATAATTCACCAGTGATCTGATTGAATCATTGGCCATGGACATTCAGCTCTTAGATGGGACATCAGATCATGTTCAACATGGATTGAATGAAAATATTTTATTACCAATGATGGTCATTTACTCACAACAGTGGATTATATGTCCCAACTGATGTTGTGTGGCAATGCAAAATACTCTGTGAGTGTCAAGATAGTACTAACGTAAGCAAAATATCACTTAATTGGATTTATAATCTTGTTCTAATGTTTTTAAACTATGTACTGTTTTTTTAGGATTTTAAACTATGTAATTGATGATAGGACAACAAAGTTGATGATTAAAGATAGAGAGACTGTGAATATACTTTGTGGATTTTAGTGTTGTATTGTGAAAAAATCCAAGAGTTCATGACTCTATGTAGGTAGCATTAAACATCTTGCAATTCAAAATAAATATGTTTATACTGGTCACAAGTGATTCAAGAATGCTACAATTAGCTAGAGTATTGATCTACCAACAAAAATATTTTCCCATCCACAATCACGTAAAAGGACTACTGAAATCCTGAAATATGTGCTATGTATGATTCACATGTAAATTAACAGAAACTTGATTGGAAAGAGTACTTACCCACAGTACTCTTCCACAATGTATTGTTCATTTATGCACATAGCTGGGTTTCAGCCTCTGCTATGTTTTAGACAGAACAATAACCATGGTGTCTATGAGTGAGCTTAACATTGTGAAGCATTCTAGATTTACACAGCATTCTATTAGATACACTAATAAAGAAGAGATTAATCTGCAGCATTCAAGGCTAAACACAATCATCTGCAGCTTCTGGAGTTTCTTTGATATTCTGGTTCAAACTCTTCAAGGAGAAATAAATGCAGGTTATTACTTACAAAGGTATAGAAGTCCCAGCCAAAGAAGAATCCATTTTTTTTTATGGCCTGGCCATCAGGGGACCACAGCATACTAATAAGCAAGCACAAGGTGCCGAACGTTGACATCTCTATTGTCATAAGGTATGAGCTTCTTCTTTTAACCTGCAAACCAAATGAAATAGTTTAATAAGAATTACAGCTTATTGATAATACCACATCCTAATACTGGACACACTGTTAAACGTAAATGTCATCAAAACACGTCATTCTTAACTAGGTTATCTGTAGAGGGAACTTGAAAGAGGTGGAAAGTCATGTCGCCAACGAAAATCATATGGAACTACTAAAGGTAATGAAAGTCCGAGGCATGCTATCTTAAATTATTTGACACCTGAGTTAATGGACATGAACATATATATCACCGAACACTCAAAGAAGAAAAAGGTCAAGCAAGGGTTAAGTCTTTGCCAACCTGAGACGCCCATTGACATAGAGTTGAAGCTAAACCTGATATTATAGAGGCAACAAGGACTGGTATCACACCCATAAAAATAGCCTCTCCCTGTCCTTTAGGGGAACTGCTGGAAGATGAACTTTCACCCACACACAGTAGCAATGCTGCTACCAACAGTAGCACCAAAGCTCCAATTTGGTAAGATGATTGCTTGTGCCTGAAGCAAAATTAAATAAACAAAAGCATTAATGCAAAAATTAGACATTATTTTCGTCCATGTAAAATAGCTCACCCTCTGATTACCTATGATATATTCTCAGAAGTTAGTTTACAAGCATGTTTGAGGAACTCATGTTTTCCCTACATTTATGGATATAGACTAACATGATGTCTAACAATTAAGAATCTGTTACATCGGAAAACATGCAACCTCTTTGCTTTGCATGTAAACACTTAGATGTCAATTGATGAGCAGTATTTGCTTCTTGTTTACATACTTTTATACAACCACAATATTCTGAGCTTACAAATTAAATGCACAGTGAGTTAAAGAGAGAAAAGGTAGAATAGTAAGAAGCAAATTAGTGACTTTATATAAAAGCTCACTTCACTCAAAACCACTGACTAGACCGATTCCTTGCATCTAGATTTTATAGTTGTGTCTGCACAGTACGAGAGTTATAAATTGTTCATTGACACTAGAAGAGCCAGTGTAGATGTATTGCAGACTAATCTACCAACTTCCTAGACGTATTTGAAATGCAAAGTTACTAAGTGACTGTATAAAATCTCTAACAATGAGTTGAACCTCCTAAGATAGTCATTAACTGTCATTGCATCTAGATTACATAGTTGTGGATACTTATTACAAAAACTTTTAAATTGCATATCAACACTGGAAGAGCTAAAGTGGATGTATTACATGAACAACCCAGCTAGCTTCTATGGGAAGTTCTAAATGCAAACTTAAAAACTGGAAAACGGACTTGTCCATCAGTTTAAATACATATTTATTACATAGAGCAACAGATCTCCAATGTGTACATTCTTCATAAAGAAACAAGAACAGATTCACTGGGTAGTTTGTACCTTAGTATGAGAAACATAAACAATGCCGTGAAGAGAAGCTTGCTCTGGTTTAGCATGGAAAAAGTTAATGAATCCAAATTCCGGTAACCAAGTTGTAAAAGGGTATTTTGTAGGGCATACAATGCTGCTGGGAGGCCAGAAGCTATCAAAGCACCAGAGAACGTCCAATCCTTGTGAAGATCCCAGAGTGTTCCATTCCATGCCATAAAGATCATTGCGAACCCTACCTGCAAAAGATTGTTAATGACAATCACTTTCGATATTCAATATAATTTATAGAATGTATCATCATTTGCACAATATGCATTCTGGGACAAAACATTTTCATCACTATTTTACCTTGGCCCATTCACATGTGATTACTGCAGAAGTTACTATGACCTGCTTTCTGCAAGCGCAAAGACATTAAAAAAGTCTTTCAACCATCCCCTCTTCATTTTACTTTCAAATATCAAATTTAACTATGATCTTAGAACCATGTGCATGACATTGGGGGTACCAAACAGGAAACACTGAAAGATAAATGCACCAAAGACTCCTTATAAAAATGGCCTGAGCATCATCTAGAACACAGTGATGATCAGGTCTCAACATAGTATCTTATTTCTCTCATATCCACTCCTGTCATCCTGCAGCATGTTCCGGTCTCCAATGTCCATGTAGGATAACTAGTTGTGTCAGTGGAGAAGTCATAGTGATATATGGGAACAGATTCCCGAGGCTGATTTTATGTTGAGATCAGATGCTACTAATCTTTAAATTGCGAATTTTGGCCACATTACAAAGATCCTCCAAGGTTAATTCACTCCCCATGCACTACATTTCCTTCACTTACCTATACCTGTGGGTGGAACTATCTAGATTCATCATAGTAGTAGCAGTAGTATGTACAGCGTACACAATACTTACACAATTAACAATCTATAGTCAGGATTTGTAACAATCTTCTCAAGATAGAAGCAAAATCATATTATGTCATGAACAATTTATGATAAGATTTCACAGCGATTTTCTCAAATTAAAGCAATCTTTCAACTGAGAAAGAAAATCTTATCGAGTAAGCAATCCATGGTGATATTCTTAAAGTAAGAGAAAAGAGGTTACCAAGTGGATGCTTGATGGTGAGGTTTTGCAATCATTTCGACGAAAATGAGGCAATTACTTCAGAGTAAAAAGGACAGAGTTTATGAAGCGAACAGTCTATTGTGAGGTTTTGCAATTACTTTAACGACAATGAGGTAACTTTCAGAGTAAGAAATAAATTTTTTACTAGAGTGAACAATACATCGTGCAGTTTTGAAGCAAATTTAACGAAGATGTGGCAATTTTCAGCGTGTAAGAAGGAAGAGAGCTTACCTCGTGAACCTCTTCGACAGAAGAGCCTGAGCACCGTATTGGAGGCTAAGCAAGATCATGTAGAACCAGGCGCGGGAAGGGATCTGACCTGGTTTCTGCTTCTTTGATAGCGGCCTTACTTCTGCGGAAGAGATCGCCATGGAGCCAGAGATGGAAGACGAGAGCCTCTGGAGCTTCCGAGTGTCGACGACGGAGGAAGGCAAATGAATCCTCCTCATTTACGGGCGAAGTAAAAGGTTAAGAAGTAAGTCAGTCCATGTTCACACTGTCTAAGTCACATAGATAGACACATGAGGCACACCATGTTTTCCTTCTTCTGGAAAGGCGTCTCTTTTTGGTAAGTACCATCTCTTGTTTGGGTAACTAAGAAGGAAGCTTTTTTCCATAACCAATATCCAACGAGAGAACAGTAGGTGCGCCCGCATGTATATAAAACCTCTTGTCCGACCCCACGAGAGAAAGAGAGACATGAGAAGGAAGGTCATCTTCTTATGCAGAAGTGTCAAGAAATCATCTTCGTAGCCCTGGGAGCGATTGGTCAAACGAGGCTCGAGACCTTAACGATGGGACATGTGTCATAACTCCAACAAGTGTCACACTTACACATGACACTTGAAACTTGAAACTTCAGTGTCCCATAACACACAGCATGTCCACCGATGCATACATATACACATACATATAAAATATAAGTACAAACCATAACATACATATACCTAACATATATACGATGCACGCATGGTAAGTACGTGACATGGCGTACATACGTATACTATGGCAACACAATATGCACATACCTAGCAGAAGATAGCATAGCATAGAATTGCATAGCATAAAGATACACATACATAGTTATGATAGGAAAGAAACAAATTGACACGTTTATTTGCTAACGAATCATAATGAGGCATGGCAAGGGAATTGCAAACATAGACGATGCAGGACGTGTGCGATCTGCACCATCAAATGTTTATCCCAAAAAAGTGTGCCATTGTAAAATTTGTTGCAACTCCAATGTTCATTTAACCTATCTCAATGGAATAGCCCAATGCATTGTAGTAACCTAACTCTTATGTTCATTCCATAACTCAATGCATCTTAATAACTTGACTCTAATGTTCATTCAAAGCTCGAATCATTTCAGTAACCTAGCTCAATGCAGTAGCCCAACTCATTGCAATAGCCCAAATGAATGCAATAACCTAACTCATCATAGTAGCCCGACTTAAATTTAATTGTACTCACTTAATTCATATTAGTCACTTTGCGCCAAATTGATGTCGACTAAAATCTTGATTTCTGGTCATTGTAGCCAATTTTGAATTGACGACATGTCTATTGTAGTTGGTTTTAGGAGGGGAGAACTCATATCACTTGAGCCTTCATACTTGTCTCGTATGTATTTTATTGATTTCTTATCTGTTTGTTTCTAATCCACGTTTTCTAATGGGATGGGAAAACCTACATGTTGGTGAGTGAAAGGAAATTGTTCTTGAAATTTGTTATTAGGTTTTAGATTTTATTGGTTGTGTGGATATTGTATTGCGTTGGATGATTTAGAAAAACCTACATGTTGGTAAGTGAAAGGAAAATGTTGGGTTGGGTAAAATGTTCTTGCAATATGGTATTTGCATTTAGATTCTTATAGATCCATGTAGATTGTGCATGCATTGGATGATTATTGACATCTTGGAATTGATGCTCATGCAAGGGTCATTGGTTTTCATAACCTTGATTGATTTCTACCTTGCTCGCATAAATGGCTACTAAGTCCTCAGGTTCTTAGAGCTTGATTGTAATTGGGGTGAAAGAAGACCCAGTGAAACAGGACTACAATTCATATGCATGTGTCCTGATTTTGGTTTTGGTTGCGAGGTTTTTGTGAGAAGGGGTATCATAAGCAACATTTGAAGAAAGTCAGAGGAAACTAAGGTAGAGAATAGTGAGGTTGCGAACCTAATATTGGAACAATAACCATTAGATGTTGATGCTCCTCCAAAAGGTAAGTTTGTGTACATCCTTGTATTCTAGTTGTAGGTACGTATATATTGGTTTATTCTAATGCGTATATGACATTGCCAACACTTTCACACTAGATGTACTTGACCCAATCTCATTCTTCAAGCGTGTTTGAGATCCTATGGGTATCAAATCTGGAACATGTATAGTTAAAGAGTCACGTCAACAAAATCCACATTGGTTTTATGAGAGAATGGAGATGGAGGTACATTTGTGGAAGGTACATGGCATTTGAAATTGGTGACATTTGAAATGAATAACTTGACTAATATGATGATTCGAATCATCGTAATTTTAGTGTGAAGGCTCACCAATTGGGGAAATTCAAAGATGATGGGCACATCACAACCAACTGTGCACAAAAACCACAATCCAATTCCATGCCAACTCAAGTGAGAAGGGTAAAATCCAAGTCATATGGAAAGAGCGGGACACGATCCTATGTGATGAGAGTCAACATCCCAACTCGACCCAATGGGACCAATTGTGGATATCATGTAATACAAACTATACAAATGCTAGTGAAGGAGTTTGTACATGGCCTAGGATCTTCAGATTTTGTAAGTGTTTAATATTTTGATTGTGTATAACCAACCCTCGTACGTGAGTTCTTAGTATTGTTGTTTGATAAGGGTTTGAGCATCAGTTTGAACACGATGACATGGAGCTCCTTCGAATGAATATGACAAAATGGGCATGCCATGTATTCAATATCATGTTGTAAGTTCTCAGATTCGGCCGATTTGGCTTGTAAAATTGATTTGCGACAATGAGGAAACAATATTTTGGTGTTTATGATGTACGTTTGTATATGGTGGAAATGATTACCGCAAAATTTGTGGTTGTATTTTGCAATCTTCCCCATAAAGAGCCACGATCTTTGACTTCTGGTATGGATTCAATGATTTTTAGGTTTTTGGTCTCTAATTTCAAAAGTTTTTGCTCTTCAAAAACAACGTTGGATAGCTTGTGATCTTTGAAACTTTTTGTGATTGGAATTTTGTGTAAGTTGAAGTTTCTAGTATCTTCAATTTTTATTTTGGGTTTATTGGTGGCTTAAATTTAAATGGTGGTTACAATTTTCATGGTGGCCCAAAATTGAGATGAAACAATGTTTGAAATCTAAAACTCAGAGATTTTTGTTATGCCCCTAGATTATGGGGGTCTCGAAACACATGAAATATGGTTGGGAGAAAGAGAATTGGGACAAGAAAGATGATTTATATTCCAAGAAGAGATGACAGATTACAACAGTCCCAATGTTGGGACGAACCAAATATATGAGAAGGGCCTAGAGAGTGTTCTATATTACAATGGGAGAGTAGAACTCAAAGATCAAGAATCATCCAAAACGAGGAGACGCTCCTCTTTACATATGCCAATATATGGTTGCTAGAATAACCATTGGGACTAGCTATTCCAACGACATTTTTGTAGCAAGGACTAGGATTGGTTCCTTTCGTGAGTCCCGACTTAGATTGGGATCGCGTGTCGATTGAGACTCTTCAAGGTCTATTTGGGATTGTGCGAGCTTGTTCCAGCTTTGCTTATGATTCCTTGGGATTGTCCAGACTCCGATTGGGGTCGTTTGACACTGTCGCAACTCACTTTGGGGCTGCTTGGGGTTTGTCCTGACATAGTTTGGGACCATTTTTGAGTTGGGACCAGTGTTGGGCAAAGTCTCTAGCCCCAATCGGGAATTTTCCTGCTTCTCATGAACCTAACCGGAATTTTAAAATTTCAGCCCGCCACGTTCCTACCAACGACAATGTCAACCGGAACATGTTGAATTATTATTTTTGGCCATATACATAATGCAACATACATGCCTCCTTGTGATTTATTCTTGTCTATTCTCATCATCTTCCCTCCCATTTTTCAACCTATCCTCCATTACATGTGTTTGAAATAAATGTTGAGTCTCATCTCAAATTTGTCGATTCATCTATTTTTGTTGTAATAAGTAAATAGTATGTTAGATTCATCTAATTTGTTTATCACCATAGCCCCTTGATGATGATGATGATGAAGAAGAGCAAATCTCTTTACACACCTAGTTTGTTTACATCTTCACACTTCATGTTCACCCACTAAAAAGAAGCACAAAGATTCAACCCTCTTCTCCAATGCATATACTTTGAGATGATCTCCCCATCCATGAATACCTTTGACCAATTGTTCCCACTGGCCAAGCCCAATAATGTCTCATCAAGAGGAATTAAGTTATTAGATTACATGGGGTGTTCACCTGGTTTGTCTAAGTTAGAACAACAATATTTATGTGACGAATATCAAGATAAGGTCCCGAAGGAACATTTATCTTGTATATCCCCTTTGGGCCAAATTAGCACGCTACAAACTTTTCATGGTCAGGAAAATGACAAGGAGGTTAATGAGCTTTATTTAGATGCACTAAACATAATCTTTGGCCATCATCTATCAAAAAAAGATAGTAGTGTTGGTACTCAAAAATCAATGTGCGCACATGAGAAATAAAGATAAAATGAGCACATATACTAATGTGGAGCCAACTGTGATGCAGGCTCTAACGCTAGTAAATGGTGGGCTCTAACGTACATTAGATAGAAAAACATCAATCTAAGACATGCTCAAATCAACGATTGGCCTATTTTGTTTGTGAAATCGATTCTGGATCAATTGGTGACAGGTCTTTGAGGAATAATTGTTCGATCTTTGATTTCCTCAGCAAAGCCGCAGTTCTTGAACAACAAGACTAAAGCAACCATTCGACCAACAGGAACCGAAAACAAAGCGCAAAGAACGTATTCAAACAACGAGAAAAACAGAGAAAACAGATAGAAAAAGAGAATTCATAAACAATGAAAGAAAAACAGGCAAGATACGTATGTTAGAGTGGAGTGGCGAATAGCAGATGTCATGCAATCAGTCATAAACAACAGGGAGCAACGAATAATGAGCGAGCAGGGAGTAGCAATGGGCAATGAATGAGCAAGGATCCATAAGGAGCAGCAAAGAAGGAAGCATCGCGAACAAGGAACAAACAGGGAGGCGCGTGCAATGCGAAGAAGGAACAAAGAGGGAGCAATGAGCAACGCAAAGGAATAGAGAGGGAGCAACGAGCCACGCGAAGAAGGACCAGAGAGGGAGCAATGAGCAACGCGAAGAAGGAAAGCAGTGGGAAAAACAGGGGGAAATGAGGGGGGGGGGGGAGGGGGGAACTTAAAAGAAAAACTTTATAAAGTTTTTCTAATCTATATAAATTTATGAACCGGCTAGATTCTGGCTAGTTAGAAAACCTTGCTGCAATCAATTCCGGCTGTCCTTCATGGTGGCCGACAAAAGTCCCAATTCAACCGGAACGTTAACACTGTTCCTGAGACTTTGCCCAATACTGGGTGCACCACATTTTGATCTCTGATTTTTTCATGGATTCGAAAGTTTTTTGAGGTTGTGGAAACTTGGCACAAATTTTCAGCCGGGTTATCTATCGGGGAAGGGGCAGAGTCGGGTTACTAGAGAGACATCCATATGTATCATACATACCCCATACATACTACATACATTATTACATATGTACGTATGTATGAATGAATGAATGGGCATGTATGCATGCATATCATCATACAACATGGAAGCATGAACGAAAGACAATTTTTATATTATGTTACGTGTTGTGATTTACAGACACACAGAGAAGAGAGCGGGAGCAGTAACTGTCCTTCCATATGCCATGGAGAGGACATCTCCATCTCCATCTCCATCTCCATCTCCTCCTCCTCCTCCTTCGAAGCAGCAGCAGCAGCAGCAGCAGCAGAATCGCCATCATCTCCATCGCGATCAACAGTCACATCAGAATCCTCCTCACCTGCAGCAGCAGCAGCAGCAGCAGCAGCAGCACATAAACTCTCAGCTTCCTCCTCCTGTCTCCCCCACAGCGTAAATAAAAGCTTCTCCTTCCTCCATCCCTTCTCTCTATTTTCATCGCATTTGTGCCTGTTCCGTAGTATGTCTTGTTTGTCGCCTTCTTCGCCGTTTCCTTCACCTTCACCATCATAATCATCGTTGTTTTGGTTAACGCCTTTCATCGCCATTTCCTTCCTCATCCTCCTCGTTTAAATCTATAACAGCGGTGTTCATCTAAACCATCATCTTGTTAATCCTCACCACCTTCTGATAATCATCACCATTGCCTCTATCACCTTCATCTTGTTCATGCTAACCATATTCTAATCATCATTTTCTTGTCACCGTTACTTCTTCTGATTCTAGTCACCTTCATCTTCTTGTTCACCATCACCACTGTCATCGTCGTCCTTATCTTCTTCTACCTAAAGGTATTTCCCCTCTTTCTTCTTGTCGCTTTTGCTACTTTTCCCCTTCATATCCTGATTATGTATGCCATCAAATGTGACCGGAAAACTTATTTATACATACAAGAATATATATTTTCTCTTCTCCGAAAACCTCGTTTTCTCATTCGTTGCATTGGTTTTGATGCTACGGTAAACTTTCATGTGTTGATACCAAGGAGACTATATTTTTCCTTTTCTCTGCTTTATCCTTCATCTTATCCTCCTCCTTATCCTGCTAAACTGACAAGGTTATGGCATTAAGCCACAGCGAACTGTCAAATCTAATGTTCTGAAAAAAAATTCGTCTTTTCCTTTCCTTTTGTTTTTCCTCTTACGATCTTCTGCTTATTCTGACCACCTCAACAGGATACGGTTTCGGTGCTACTGGAAAACTGTCATATATAATGTCTTGCAAGATCGCAAATGGATAGAAACAGAAAGGTATTAGCCCTTGCACCAAAACCTTAAGCAAAGGGTATTACTTTGGTCCTCGGGTTTTTAATGTTTTTATATATAAATATTCTGGAAACTGTCGATTATAATGTTCTGTGAGCTCGCAAATGGATACAAACAGATGCGAATAATCCTTGCACCAGAAATTTACTGTTGTCATTTTTAATGTACTGCAAGCCAGCAGACGGACAGAAACAGACAGCTATAATCGTGGCACAAGAAACCAACCCGAGAATACTTTTAATGGTATTCCGGATGTCTTTTTAAAAACGAAGGTATACAACATCCTTCAAGTAACACGTGTAATCCTTGCACGAATATCCTAGGAATGTGTATAACCTTGCTCCTTGGTCACTTTTAATGTTCTGAAAGCCTCCCCATATTTTTGCGCTAGCCCGAAAATGGATGGAAACAGATGACTGCACAAAAACCTTAAGAACAGTGTATAACCTATTTGAGCTTCTTAAAGAATCCATCGTTTCTTTCTTTTTTCCCTATTACAGTGACCTTGATTGGGATCTATTCTGGTCAGATGTAACGTGGATGCATGACTACTTCGACCACGTTCATCTCGCACAGCACCAGGTTTGATCTTTGGTGATAGGCTTGCTGACTCTAATTTATTTTTCGAAGTTTGTGCTGTTCATAGCTTAATAGTGCTTTCTTTTTCTATGCATCGCATCTCTCATGGTTTGATGATTCCTTTAACTTTTTTCATAAGTTTTTTCCATCCCTGATGGAATTGGATTTGATCTCTAAACGATGATAAAGTTATATCTTTTGTATGTTCTCAGAGAATCAACCATTTTCGAAACTACTATGAGGTCAGCATTACATTCTTGAGGTTTCTTATGCCATCGTTGATCTAAAATAGATTTTTTCTAAAAGTCTACATGCTTGAGTGCAAGGATTCAGCTCACTAGGAAGGACTTACTTATCAAGAACCTGAAGCGTATGAAGAAGAATCTAGAAAAGGAGAACAATCTATTGGAAGCTTCTATGTAATTGCAGTAATGAATTGATGCTTTCAATGAAACGTTATTTATTTGTTATTAAAGTTTGCTTTCAAACGTGTAGTGATACTACTGGATTTTTCTGCAGGTATAATTTCTGCCCTCCTACATATGCGCTGCCAGCTGAATATGGTCTCTTTGTAGAGGAGTTCAAGAAAAACCCAGTGAGTTTGTTGGATAACTATTTCCATTTTAAATTGTGTAAGAACTAATTCATTGTACCAAAGTATATTTGAATATTGGAAAGAGAATGAGGTGAATGGTGTGACTAACTGAAAAAGGTTAGGAGTCCTTATGTGTCAAATGAACAGTTTGGACTATATATCTTATAATTATTGTGGTATGTGTCTAGTAATGATTCTGGTTTAGGAGTTTCAGTTTCACATTGCCCACCTACAGTTGGCAATGATAACTAAAGTGAAGTTTTTATTGCGTACCCCAAGCTTTTCTTATCATTCAACAACAGTACCGAAGGATAGGATCCTAATTGTCACAATCCAAGGAAAACATAGTGTGGTTCATGAGCATTTAAGAGTAACCCATCATTAACCATTTCCTAATGCTGTCTTGCTGCAGCTCAATCCTCTGCGTGGTTGGTAGATAAGATATATAGTCTTTTTCATGTAGTTCTATATCTATCAAGCGATAGACAAAACCACTCTTTTTAAGGACTCGATCAACTGATATCTTTGTGTGTGGATGCTTGCGACAAACCATAAGTTATATGGTTCTCTTACCTTTTTATATTTGTAATTTCAAACTCTCTGTTTTAGTCTTATGAAGGTATATAGACATCTCTTACTCAATGGAAATTTGAAACTGTCCATTGAGTTTATAGCAGGGTGTATGGATCATGAAACCTGTGGGAAAAGCGCAAGGCAAAGGTATCTTTCTGTTCAACAAATTGTCTCAAATTAGTGAATGGAAAAAGGACCATCGGTGGAAAACAGACAATCCTCAGGTACTTGGTAAACCCAAATATATAATCTGGAAGTTTTTTTAGGTATGATTCTTTCTTATTAGGAATTATTCTGTACATCAGCTCTGTTTTGGATTTCTGGGATAGGTCGAAAATTACATTGTTCAGAAGTACATTGACAATCCTTACTTGGTTGGGGGGAAAAAGTTCGACCTGCGAATTTATGTCCTGGTGATGTCCTATGCTCCTCTGAAGGTGTGCCTGGATTACATCCCAGACCCTCCTGATTCATTTTCTTTTTGTACCTATGCTGAACATGTTTTCTTATCATATGACCTGTTTAGGATTGTCAATGTAGGCATATCTGTATAGGTCAGGTTTTTCAAGGTTTACAAATACACGTTTCAGCATGAAGAAAGAAGACATATTGAATAACTATGTGCATCTTACAAATTTCTCTATTCAAAAGCATGCGCCTACGTATGATTCAAAGAGTGGCACCAAGTGGTAAGTATTTTATTTTGTTAATCTCGTAGGACTGTTACATTTGAGTCTGAATTGATTCTTGAATAGGCCACTTCACAACTTGAAGTTACATATGATGACTAAGCATGGGGAGAAGGTAGTCCATGATCTCTTCTATCAAATAGAGGAGCTGATTACTAGGTCATTGCTTGCTGTGCAAAACGTTATAATCCAAGATAAGCATTGCTTTGAACTCTACGGATATGATATTCTCATTGATGAACAGTTGAAACCATGGTTATTAGAGGTAGATATACTGACTGAAACATATATATCGTGATACTTCAAGCCAAAGACGTGCATAAGAACTGTAATTGTATGTGAAGGTGAATGCATCCCCAAGTCTCGCATCTGACACACCTGCAGATTATGCTCTAAAGTATGGTATGTTAGAAGATCTATTGACAGTTGTTGATATGGAGCGCCATTTCATGTCTCATGGGTCTCTTAAGCAAGTAGGTGAAGGAAAGGAAACATTTACTTTTTAGAAAAACAAATTCTTTTATGACAGTGCCTTAACTGTTGAAATTGTGATAGTGAATCTCATTTGTTGGATACTTGAATTTCTGAGAAAGCGTGCAGTAATTTCTGATGAATGGGCTTATTGATATATGCAGGTGGGAGGATTTGATCTGTTAATTGAACAAGGAAAAGAGGATCCAAAACGTTCATGTTCCCGACCATGTTCTCACGCTTTGCTCGGTTGTTTCAATGACAGAGTTGAGAACCTGAGAGAGCTCTTTAAGACTCGAAGAAAGAGCTGAAGGTAATCAAAGGTTTTGGATACGATACTCCTTCCTTTTTCTCGTGATATGGAGCACTGCCAAACAATGTCATTTGATTAAAAAGCACTATCATACCAAGAAGTATCTGCTACATGAAGGGACAGAAGGAACATTTTCTTCTAGGTGATCTACTACTACATCGGCAGATTCTCGCGTAAATTTATGATTTATCTGCAAATTCTTTGGATTCCGAAGTTGGTGATTGATGAAAATCAATAATTTTATTGCAAAAAGACTTCCATCAGTGGTTCTAGAGGTTAAGGAGATAAATATTGATAGCCCTGTATAATTCGGAAAGTTGACAGTGGCTGCTAGGTTCTGAACAGGGTGACCGTTTCTGTATACAGAGGAAGTTGTGAGCGATACGCTGAGGAGTTCCAAATGGAAATACAGTTATCCCTATCAGTGATGCTGGAGTATTGAATCGGATACCCACATTGATTTTTGTGAATGAAATCAGATGTATTTATATATTTGGGATATTTACATATGGCGGCTTTTTGTAACATAGATATGAAACAGGTGTCCGAGCCTGATGTTTCTGAAATGATTTGTCTGGCATTTAATTGAAAATTGCCATTTCTAATCCCATGGAAACAACTTAAATTTTACATTTAACCTAAGTTCGTGTGTCCGAGCCTGATGTGTCTTAAATGATTTGTCTGGCATTTAATCGAAAATTCCCATTTCTAATCTCATGGAAACTACTTAAATTTTACATTAACCTAAGTTCGTTGATAGTTGTACTGTCTGTAACTTTATGGAAACCGGGCAGTTTTATCAGCTATGGATGTTGTAATGGGAAAGAAAAGCATTGGACTCTTTGTAAACTCTTGTGATGAATGCAGGAGGGCTGGCTATAAGGTATCCCAAAGATGAAGGCACCTAGTGATGGCTGAGTGGCTGCTTGTCCATCAATCTCTGTTTATAAACTGTACACACCCTTGACTTGAAACTGTAGTATGTTTTGACCATTAGTGTGGATGACAATGTTTCTAGCTTCAGGAAACCTTAGCCTAGACAATGGCCCTGCTTCATCAGGAGTCTAATAGACTGGAGACATCTGATGGAGATACTTGTGTTGAAGATATGGCATAGTGGGGGGTCAGTTTTGGAGGATGATATTAGACGAAAGAACTTTGGTTTTATAGATCTAAGAGCACAAAAAAGGTGCGTGGATGGTTGTCATGTCAAATGGACCACTTTGTTAGAGAAGCAATGCTGAGGTTGCACTCAGATGATGGTATTTCCACTAACTGTGCTAGGTATATGCACCATCTAGCTACTGATAGGGCAATAAGTCTACTATGGCCTAGTTAGTTTTTGGCTGTCGATAATCTACAATAAACTACTTTGTATTCATGATTATAAAAATATGTTAGTGCTAAGATATGAAAGTATATCATCTTTAAAACATAAATATTAGAGCATATTAATCTTCTCATTCAGAATCTTTCAAAATATTGCCTCATGTATCAAGAAGTTACATTATAACACTCATATTCATTGTCTTATATAACTAGAATAGTGAATGTAAATATTTTGGCCTCTCTTCTTAATTACACTTGTTGAGAGCAATGGGCATGCCATTGCAAGGAAGTAAGAGCTCATTGTGTCACATTAGGAATAATATTGGAAGTAGTCAACAATTCATGTGCAATAATGGCTTTGGCTTGGTGGTGGAAGGTAAGTAAATACTTTGATTTCTCTCCTTAAAATAAACTTGTGGAGAGTAATTGGTTTAAGGACACTCAAGGCTATACTAATGAAAGATTGACGGTGGTTTGAGTCTCATGAAATATCCCTTTTCTGTATAATAATATACCAACAAGATATGACTTACATTTTCAAATGATACTTTGGAGCAAAATATATTCTTCACAATCTCATGAGCAAAATATATACCTCACAAGACGGTATCATGATTGGGTGGTATTCTTGTTTTGAAGTAATCATGTTGGGGATTTGAGGCAGGGTTGCTAGTTTGGATAAATTGTGATAAGGGGGATAATTTAATTGCTTAAATGGGCGGCTAATTCAAAATTTTTTAATTCTTAATTCAGCACGATCAATCTTATGATTAGGATCCATGAAGAATGAATTTCCCCCTCTTAAATGTTATGGAAATCATGTTTTTTAAATTGGGTAGGTCTTCGTCTATTTTGAAAATCGGAATTAGTTAAGAGTTGTATGCTTATACCACTAAAAAACATGAGTATTGTACATATATTTTCGTACTTGGGCAGTTTGTTTTATTGGGCTAATTACCACATGGTCAAGTTTGTATTAGAATTGAGTATTCTATGCTTAATCTTTGGAAAATTATCCTATTCTGAATTAAGGATTATTTTGGATTGATATTAGTAAGAGCTTGATTAATTCTCTCAAGTATTGATTTGGCAGCAAACAATTTTAGTGTTACAAGTGCTATAGATAAAAAGATCTGCAAGAAAAGCTTATGTTCATGAATTTGTTTCGTAGTGGGTGGAAGTTAAATACTCAAATTGTACTAAGGTTAAATATGTAGATGTTTAATTCCAAGTTCGAAACTAGGTTAAAAGTAATAGGTAGTACACCTTTTTTACAGGGCAAGTCACGTTGATTGGTATATCCTTTGCATAAAAAAATTTAGTTATTAGGGCTGGAGCAAATCCAAGCAAGTAACTCATGTCCACGTTGCGACCATGCAAAGGCGCTGGTATTTCTTAACGAAGAACTAGAGACGACTAGACGGGACGTGACCAGCACAAAAGAAGCAGAAAGAAAAGAACCAAGTAAAAGGAAGAGAAGTTGAGAAGGAGAGGAGGCGAAGAGGATCAGAGAAGACGAAGGAGGAGGAGGAAGAAGTAGTAGGATGGCGAGTGGCGAGTCGGCATCTGTGCGTCACGAGGAGTACAAGGACTCAATTCCTCCTGCGCACATCCGCCAAGAGTTGCGTGCGTCTGATCAACCTGCGGGTGATCGGATTTCAGGCATTCAGGGAGGAACCACGTTCCACACCGGGAACATAGCTCTACATGAGCCACAACAACAGCAACTCTTCCATTCTGTGTCTCCCATGAAGAAACACTCTAGTGGAAACGAACCGTCCATGATGAACATGACAATGGCCTCCAACAAAGATCCCTCCCCCCAAGAAGAACACACCACCACTAATCAATAGACTTGGACTGACTAGCAATGGTTTTTATGCCTGAATATTCTGGACTTTTTCTTTTTTGTTCTTATGTTATAACTTATAAATAATAAGTAATTTACTGCAGACTCGACTCCCATTTTTTAAAGTGGTGTTTTTGTTGTTTCATAATCTTCGTCTCCCTAGACTTCTTTTTGCATCTTTCTTTTGTCTTAATTAGTCCATGTAGCCTTAGGCATTGGCTAAATAATCTGGCTCTGACCATAGCTTGGCTTGTTTTTTCGAAAACAATCAACCTAAAGTTTGATCATGTAATAGACAATTTTAAGAGCTGGATCAAGTCTAGACTGACATATTGTGCTTAACAAAGGTTCCTGGCTAGGGTATGGTGATGATTTAAATCGTAACTCTTAACTGGTTTTATTTAGGTTTTGGGTTAACATGTCGTTAAAAGTTTAGTTACTACAAATTATGACAGGAATTTGTTGCCTATTCTAGTTGTAAACACTAAAATAAGTGGCTGCATAAACGGATTCTTGTTTTCTATTAGATACTTACCATTAAATCTTGTAATGCTATATGTCAAATTCAATTTAGTAGGAGTAAATTTTGGTCGACCTTAGTTTAAATTAAATACATATGGTTGTGAAACTCTATAATATGATTAAGAAGAGTGCTATTCCAAGTCTTTCTTAGGAATTCAATAGCCAACTGACCAATAGGTTGGGATGGTGTTATGGTGGGCAGAATCTTTGCCCCTATCAAAACCAACCTGGGGCACAGGAAGTTATGGGAGTTTAAAATATTACTTTAGCTAGAGAAATACTTATATAACAAAAGAGGAGTCTCCATACAACGAATGTTTGGCATAGGTCACCATATTGAGTTTTAAAGTACGTTTTCCATACAACGAATGTTTGGCATAGGTCACCATATTGAGTTTTAAAATACTTAAACGTACGTACCTACTCTATTCGTAGGAACATTAAATTTCGTGCCAATAGAATTAGAGACTAATGTAGAACCAATATTGCTCTCATGTACACTACTTACGATGAATTCCACCCAAATAGAGTTAGAGAGATTTTTGACAATAGGTTATTATTACTCACAATGAAATCTGCCCGAACACATCTAGGGAGATCAATCTCAATGATGAACAGTAACCGTGATCGCATATTAGAAGTTTGAGTGAGCTAGTCACATAATGGATTAGATGACCTAACGTCACCTTTTGGTCTCAATACACATTTAGATGTAAAACTTGAACGCTTGTGCAGTACATATACATCGTAGCAAACATTTAAATAAAAAAATGATTAAATAAATCGTTGAAAAATAGAATATACTAAAATTATTGCGTAACTTTATGATGTAATATTTTTTTTCTGCACGTAAGTAGGACTCAGCACGCACCTTTCTGATTGAAAATATGAGTGCATTTCACTGATGTGGACAACGAAAAATTCCCGATTAAATTTAAGTACCTCTACATAACTGTCCCTCTATACATCCTCATATACTTATCTTTCTTTTGTGCATGTTCCATATTTTATCTGCATTCATCAAATGTGCCATCTGATATTCCTTTGGTAAATCTATCTATACTCAGATGCCAAGGATGCAACGGATCTAAGGAATCCAGGGTCTCAATAGGTACAAAGCATAGGAGATAGAAGGGAAACGTGGAGAGTTTATTGAAAATGATAAGAAATGGTTGGGAATCCCTAGTGAAATGGATTTAGATTCCTTGCAATTCACACAACCACTTTGTCTAGTAATTGCAAGTGTGGGAACTCGTAGAATTATTCCATGGGAACACAAATTATTCTCATAAATGGAATGGTGCCAACCGAAGGTTTTGGAGCCAATATAGTTATTCCATTTATGAGAAAAATTTGTGTTCCCATGGAATAATTCCATGAGTTCCCACACTGCCTACACTATTGGGGAATTATTGCACCTTACATATAGTTAATAGTTATTCCCCAATAGTGTAGGCAGTGTGGGAACTCATGGCATTATTCCATGTGAACACAAATTTTTCTCATAAATGGAATGGTGCCAACTGAAGGTTTTTCGTTTTGGAGACAATAGGATAGATGTGCAAAACAGATTCGATTAAGTAGTTACTCTTCCACCTTTGTCATTTAACTTGGAAGAAGTTCAAATAATATATATTATTATAGAGACTGAAGTGTTGTTCTTGAGGGTGGAACTCAAATAGAAGGTTGGTTACGAAAGACAAGAAAAATTAATTTTGTCAAGGAGAACCTGGTAAGTAAAGACAAGTGATGAAGATTAAATAGTATGTTCACAAAATCACAAAAGTGAAAATGTAAATCAAATCTATCAGATTGAACGGAATTATTTATAGTTTCAAGGGTCAATGTTTGCTACCTAGATCCCTTTTCTTCTTGTTTTCAAACTGAAAAGTAGAGTAGGCTAGATGTCTAAAGTGAGCAAACATCACCATCATTATAGGTTAAAAAAACTCGGTCTCTCATGGGTCCTTTGTCATAGGAGAAACAGATTAGGAGGAGGCTAGACTTAAACCAGAAAGTCCTTCGTAATGCTCAAAAGTAAGATACTATTAGAACAATCACCCCATGATTAGGAGGTAAAGTTAGTTGCATGGAACATTAATAGGTTTCTTCTTGTTTCAAACTGAAAAGTAGAGTAGGCTAGATGTCTAAAAGTGAGCAAACATCATCATCATCATCGTTAAAAAAAAACGCCTCTCCTCGGTCAGTTGTCATGGGAGAAACAATTGGGTTGAGGCTAGCTTTTTCTTTTAATGCTCAAAACTAGGATACTATTAGAACAAACACCAAATGGTTAGGAGGTAAAGTTAGTTGCATGGATCATTAATAGGTCAAGGCAGGTAGAAATCCATGATCCCACGGGAGGTTACTGATTAGTGATTTTATACTAGACTGAGAATACAAAACTCCGTTGGCCGACTCTATTGTAATAAAGATATCTCAGGCTGATTACCATTAGTATTATTTCCATAGTTCATTGCTTTTCAGATTTTCCATAACTCACCTTATGGAGCTCTTTCTAAACGCGTCGCTTTCAGGCTTCACAATCCATTCCTGAGCCTCCTCTCCAGCAGATGTAGGATTGTTTGCCGTTTTGATTCTTCTAGTGCAACAAATCCTTACAAGATGAGCATGTAACTCTCATAACCAGAAAATCCGTTTCCTTAAGAATCTGCATTCTCAGCTTCATTTAATCTGTCTAGTACTTAAACCATCCATTCATGAGCTTCCGTACTGCAGATGAAGCATTATTTCAGACTTTGATTTTTCTTTCAAAACAAATTGTTACACAAAAAATACATAACAATATCTGCAGCACACTGCAATACAATCCAGATTGTAGCGTCATCACCACGAACTACACACCTGACAGGATATTGTTGACTGACTGATTGTGTCGGAGACTCAAGGGAATCCTCTGATGTCAGGGTACTTTCATGAAACGATTCCTGAAAGTGAAGGTAAATCTCTGTGTGAGCTTCATAATGCATTACTACCCAACGTGTTTTTTGCCACTTACCTCTGAACTATGTATGTTGCCTGCGGTCATGTTCATATGCTGGATAAGATTCTTGCATCCTGGAAATGTGTTTGAGTTCCATGGATTGTATGACGGCTGTATATAGTCCAGTAAATTAGAGATTTGCATTGTTTGATACTTCTTTGATTCTGATTGGGAAGAGTTTGCGTGTAAGTGTCTGAATGATGGAGTAGTTCCTTGATGCAATGAAGAATGGATCGGAAATGCCAATTCACTAGGGTCATTGATTTGAGACACATAATTCATTCGGCTACTTTGGTCTGCAACATTGTTCCCACCAAGCATACATATTTGCTGGTTATTTAGGCATGTGGGAATATATTGTGCTCTATCATGACATGTGACCTTATTTCCTGCAGAAGCTTGGTTCCATGAATTGATAGTATCTACTGTGGTATACATCGTCTGTGGTGCAGACTTCATATATTGATTTTCAGTGTATTCTTCATCTAGAATTGAAAACAATGGGTAATCATCAAAATCATGCATATTCGGTCTCTGGCTGTTGTAAGTACGTATCACCAGATCGTCCACTGTGGCATGATCTGCTAGGCGAACGTGATCAGTATTGGAAGGAGGCATTTTATTAAGTGTATAAGGAAATAAATCCTGAAGGTTGTCTTCACTGAAGTTTCGAGCCAAAACTTCCTCTCTAATACTTTTGTTCAAGTTGGAATTCACAGAATCAATTAGGGTAGAATACTTTTCCACTTGATCATCTAGTATTGGTCTCTTTTGGTAGTTGGATGTGTGCGTTATGATCAGATCCTCTGCTCTTCCAACTACCATACAGTTTTGAGTAGCATTAGAGAGAGAAATTTTATTAAGGTTACTGGAATACACATCTTGAGGATGCTCATTACCCAAGCCTTGAGCTAGAACTTGCTTTGCAGACCTGTTATTGAAGACATTGGAATTCACAGAATCAAGTGATTGAAACAAAGAATACTTTTCCAGATCAGCTTGCATTTGCCTGATCTCCAGGTTATTGCAGGTTTGTCGTCGAATCAGATCCTCTGCACTGGTATCTGCTATACATTTCTGACCTCCATTGGAGGTTGGTATTTTATTAGAAAATATGCCTCGAGCATTGTCATTGCCCAAGCCTTGATCAGGCGATACTTGCTCTGCAGATGTAGCTGTTGTACTACTGTTGTTGAAGTTAGAATTGACAGAATTCGCGATTTCTTGGTTAATAATTGAAGATTGATCAATGTCAGAACCACTCCCAACAGCAGCAGCATATGTTCGACCTTGATGCACCATAGAGCTGCTCAAAATTCTATTAGGAAATGTCACCTTTGATGATGCCATCTGGTTCTGCCTCTGACATGATGGCTGTGTAAGGATGACATGTGTTGCCGGTCCTCTTCCAACGGGAACAATCTTCATCTGACATACATGTGGCATTGTGCGTAAAAAATCACTAAGCTTTGGGTATCCTAGAGCTGCATGGTCGAGCTCCATTCCACATGTAGCTCTAAAATCTGCCTTTACAGATGACAATGGGTAAGATTCTCCTCTTTGCTGCCGTTGATGAATTGCACTCAAGAACACAGGAAACCACTTTTTGAAGACCTTGAGCCATCGGGGACTATTGCCTTTTGTTATCATAGATGCATTAGTGGTTGTAGCAGGAATATTGTTCCATTTTATGGCATCTAAATCTAATCCTGCATTTTGTTCAGTTTCTTTGGAAAAATTTGGTAGATGCATTTGCAAAAGCTCCTCATCTGTACTCGTTGATAGCTGCATTGCAGCTTTTATTTCTACCTGTAGAATTGGATTTAGTTCTTATATAACAAGGTAAAACATAAAAGTTACAGAAGTTATACACATAGAATGATGTGATGTTGTCCCAATGACCTCACCTTTTTACCGAAAACGATTATGAAGTGTTGTCTTACAGCCTCAAAGTAAGAGGATTGGTTTTTGAATGTGACAAATCCAAATCCCCTAGACATGACCTGACTCCCGCTCTGACTACCCATGACTGCAGCTTCAGAAACCGGTCCAAATTTATCTTGAAAACTCTCTTTCAATTCGTCTGCAAGGGTCAAAGGAATGTCAGGCATTCATGGATGTTTAGAAATTTCTCTGACGTTCAGGTAATTGTATAGAATCTATACCTGACCCTATCGTGAGTGGCAGGCCTCCCACAAAAATCTTCTTATTGGTAGCTACGTCAGCAGATTTAGCCTGTAGAGGCATTCAAATCAGTTGGGATGAAATATTTTATTACATCATAATGCTTTTGATACATATATTAGAAAAATCTACCTTTTCATGGATAGTATTTGATCGAAGTTCTTGTTCCCCATGTGCATATAAGCATGCATCACCTCGGGAACATCCTCCAGGTAAAGCATGATATCGGCACAAGACAGTTTTGGCTTGTGTTCTCTGTAACCAGATCTTGGAGCTGCAAGAATGTGGACATACTTAGGACAGACTGCTAAATATCTTAAATATTGACAGATGCAAATGTAAAATCCTTCATAGAAAATATGATGCTGACATGGCAATAGTTGATTGATGGCAGAAAAAGAAGGTGCCAACAGTAAGAGCCACATCTCTCTGGGGTTTAGTAGAATTGAAAGAAGAGTAAAGGAAAAATTTCTAGTCTCACTGAATTTGAAGGATGAGAACAAACTGAAATAAAAAATATTAAACGTTTCACCTAAAAGAGAGAAAAAGAAAAAACAAGTCATATTTACATCAACAGATTGCCTTAAGATATATGGAACCAATCGTTGATACGTCAGATCGATACAATCCACATTGGAGAGTGTACTCGAGTGTATGTGAACATTAGGAAAACACAAAAACGAAGATTCTGAACATTATTAACAATAGTTTTGATGCAGCGGGAGAATTATATTATTCATTTATGCCTATCAAAACCAAGTTTTCAGAAATTTATGTAGTCTTGACAGTGCATGCTAACGTTGTCATAAAATTTTAAAACTGAGTACAATGCTCATTACAATTAATGGAAATGTTTCCATTGGTAGTTAGCTTCAGTCCTTTCTTTTTACATGTAAAGAAGAAAGGACCGTGTAAAAAGAAAGGACTAAGTTTGGACCAGAACCTTTTCAAATCCAAGTGCTATTAAAAGTGGTGCAGAGACAATGATGCAAAGCTGGTTTTTCTGATGATTCAATTACGAGAATATTCCTTTTATTTCTCTACTTTAGATCGAGAGCTGGTGCATTATATAGCACTCCATATTGAATGATAAATCGAAAAGGCTAGACACCTTGAAAGAGCTTCTAAAATAGCTCTAGTTTACATTATTCTTTAAAAAGGCGCGTGCATCATATAACTTACTCCTCATCCTGAACATCTTGAGATGCAAGATTAAGCTTGTCAACTTTTGTGTAATTTGTCACTTTTTGAAGCCCCCTTTCTATTGTGTCCATAGTTGAACTAATCCAGTCTGTGGACCTTCCCTGAGTCATTCCTAGAGAACAAAATATTCTACATAAATGTATTTGCTCTTATGTGAATATATTCTTTTCAACCAGAATTTATATAGAAAATTTTCTTACCTGATGTGTATTTAGGATTTTGAGAGAGAATAGTTCTCATGGCGTCTGAGTTTGCAAAGTCGATAGGCCTTTGTCTCCTGAAAACAGATAGTGTTTTCAGATGCATATAAAAATGAAATTGCAGAAAATTAATTAATGACGGACCATAAATTATGATGATGATAACCTTAAGTTCAGGGCCTGTGGATTTGATCCAAACTGAAGCAGGAGCTTTGCACATTCAATGTGGTTATTTTTCACAGCTAAAAACAGTGGAGTTTCCCTCGTTTCAGCTGCAATGTGAGCTGTATCTGGTTCTTGTGCTAATAGTAGCTGTAACTCAATCCATTATACCAGTTCGAACATTTTTGGTACTGATCAATAGTAGTAAACTATATGTAATGGACACAGTTTCTTATGCTAAGGTTCGATTATTGATTTGAAGGACGAAAGTTGATAGTGGAACAAACCTGCAAAGGTTGAAGATGGCCATGTCCTGCAGCTATATGGACGGGAGTTAAACCTAACCTGTTTCTTGCATTTACAGATGATCCATGTCTGATGAGCTGCCAGACAATCCTAACAGGGAAATATGTAGCTTCTAGCAATTAGTATAAAATTAGGAGGCAATGCAAAAGATACATTAGATAGGCTCAGTTATTAGACATATTAAAAATAAGTTTGGCACAATAATCATTACAATATTACCCCGATACTTTTGTCGCATTAATATTTGCGCGAAGGCACAAATGCAAAGCTGTATTACCATCAGAATCCATCGCATTGATACAAGTCGCATCATTTAAAAGAATCCTAACAATCATTTCATCTCCTGCCTAAAATTCAAATATACATTAAAACAAATTCTACTTTCATAAATGAGAATACTGATCCATACGACTCTATGAAAATTGATGTTAACATTTTGAAAGTTGTGTACACATTAAAACTTGTCAAAAATAACTGGGACTATACTATTGCTTTGAGCATATTTACACATAAAATACTAACAGACCTGTGCTGCTCGTAAGATTGGTGGAACATTTTTCCAACTAGTTAACTCTGGCGTTTGATGTGCAGAGGAGCCTTCAATATCTTTCTTCAATAAGACGGTGATTTCTAAGTTCTTTAGAATTAAGGATCTTTGTTCCTCTTCATCTTTATACATGGATGGAATATTGGTGTTGCTCGTGTTCTCCTTGTTGCTGGAATTCAGAAGCTTATCAACGATCATACCAATAAAATTGTCATATCTGTTTCCTTCGCTCAAAAGGGCTTTCCCAGAAGCAAGTAGAAACGCTGTTAATGCAATGGAATCCTGTCCATCAATTGCGAGCTGGCAAGCTAAATTCAATGTATCCTTTGTGTGGCTCGCCAGAAGATTTACAGATTTCAGATCCTGTGATCATAAACGAGTGGAAAGAAAGTGTGCATGAATTCTCCCGTGAAGTTCATGAAATCAATATATAACCAGTAAAATTCTATCTAACAGAGCATGTAATGAAACGGCCGTTCCAATAATCACCTGATTTTTCAATGTGCTTATAATTTCTTTGGCCGGAAGTTTCTGCCACTCCTTCTGCCATCTGATATATCGAAGGAATTTGTATGCGTTTATCACGGCATACATTGAGATGTGTAAGCCCTCAAAAACACACCAAGCAGTGTCAAATTTTCTAGGATGAGTTTAAGATAATATCGATAAATGTACATGCAATTGATTACTTCAATGTAATCGGCTTTCTTTTATTATCTGCTTGGGTAAATTTTGTGAGAAAAAGTTGAACTTCTTTCTAGAAACTAATGGAAGTCTCTAGTTGCTCAAAAATCTAAGTACAAAGGCACAAGCTCTAACATATTCTGGTCCTTTAATTCGAAAAATGCAAATTCTCTAAAAAGTATATCAAAGGCGAGATCTGTGAAAATAGTTAACTCGAAACTTTTCGAGATCTACGAATTATTTTCCAGCCAGAATGTTATACAAATTAACAGACATTACAAAACGCTGATATGAAAATATGCATAATTTATTTGAAGGAATAAATATAAACATTGTGACGTACCGTTTGTTATGCAAAGCTGCCTCCAGGGGGGTGTAATAGAAACCATTATCTGCTGAATATGTGGTGCGTAAGTCTGTTTTTGCATGTTTACGGAGTAACAAGTCTATGCATCGCAGTGAAAGCTTTTCCGCAGCATGGTGGAGCGCACTTCTACCATGTTCATCAACTGCGTTTATAACAGACGAACTAGAGCTACTTATACTAGACAGTCCGCTAAATGTTATCTGTCCTTCAATTAAAGCTTTAGCACAGGCCACAGAATCCAAACTACATGCTAAATGTAGCAATCTATGTGGAAACCAGAAATCAATTATACAATTAACGCTTCTTTCCTGAGAATACTGAGATTGAACGATCTTCTTGTTGTCTATTTCATGATCCAATTCTTCATCTGGAATTTTGACCATATCTCGAAGAGCATTGATTAATCCATCCACATTGTCATCACATATTAGACCGACCAGAACGCTTTCTAAATCGATTCTTCTGTTGTACTCCATGAAGCTGGAGTCAGGACGTCGATCGTCCAAACTCATTTCATTAGTAGTGACATTTTCACCGATAGGTTGAGCATCCTGGTTTGAAATCGTCTCTATCTGGGAAACTGTACTAATGTTTTGTGACACATGAGAATCATCCTGTCTACAAGCTAAAACTTGCATATTCACAGGTCCGTCTGAATTAAGCTTCGTTTCGAGCTCGGATGGATTTACATAATGGACGAGGCAATCCTTTGCAGGGGTGGAGGTGTAATACGAATGGACGCTTGCTTGATCCGGAAAGCTCAAATCTACATGCTCAGTTCTTATATTGCTGCAAGAATCAGACAAGACATTAACTTTATGGCCGGTATTATTCTCCGCCAGTGCCTCAGATGTAGTTGAAGTACTGAAGACTGTTTCCCGTTCATTAACGAGAATCTGGAATTCTGAACTAGATCTTGAAGTCCTAGTCTCATCCAACTGAACACCTGGTCGAAAATTATCTGCACATATAGACTCCATCGCCCTGATGCTTCTTCTTCCCCCAATTACAAAGGTTTCCAGCTAGCTACCTCAGGCACTTTGATACATAGAAGCTAAAAGAAAACCTCTCCATATTTCTGCGAGGAAACAAAGATTAATGTAGTAAGACCTTAATCTATTCTAGCGGGAGAAAACTAGCTTTCTGCGAGAAAAAATTTATGCATTTTTTGGAAATCTAATTTTAACAAAGATTAGCAACGGCCTAGATTGATCGATAATGAAAATCTGATCATTGAATGACTGCTATTTTATAAATTATAAGAGCCGTAGAAGGCCATTTTAAGTTATCTGATGATCTCCAGGAGAACACTTGTTGCATTATTTGTGGAAATATTTAATCTGAATATTATATTGATTTATTATATTAGAAACAACTATTTATTTACGAAGAGTTATTTATATATATTGTATCTGGAATATGTAATACGCACACAAGAATACCTTATGGATTAATTACATAAGCATCTGCCATTATTCCATATAATCTGTAAAAGTTTCATTCGATATCATCAGCAACACGTTGTTAATAAATATGTAGTAACATCCTTCCCGTTCGGAATTATCATCTACAACAAAACGTGTGTGATCAAGCAGATGACAAGATTTTGATTCTTCATATTACTTTGGATCAATGTTAGATGTGCACATGAGGAGGCCATATCCCGACAATGAGAAATCTTAACACGGACGTTGAGGTTTACCTGTTGGAACACAAAACGTGGAAGAAGAAGCGGAGCAAGCAAGAAGAATTAAGGCGATGATGATAAATAAGGGGGGAGGCGAAGATGAATAAGAATTGGCAGGAAGCAGCAAGAGCTAAGACGATGAAGATGATGATGAAGAAGAAGCAGCAAGAAGAACTTCGGTGATGATGATGATGGAGAATTAGCAGGAATCAAGAATGAAAGCGACCAATATAAGGCGAGGTAAGAATATGCAGAGTTTATTTCAGGTGTAAATATACTTGTGTTTGTATAACACAATTATACAGACATACATACATAGACACACACACACATATATATATACAATATATATCTGTGAGTGTGTGTTTTACAGGGAAAAGAAGAAGACGGCTGATTGGCTGATCGCTCTGGCTAATAATAAGTTTTCGCTATCCATCGCGCATGTGCGTGTGCGTTTTTTTAAAATGTAAATTTATTCTCTTGCCTTTTCTGTCTTTATTGTCCATTTATATGTTCGATGGTCCTTCGTTGATTCTGCCCTTCTTAGCTCGCCATTAATCAATCCATAGAAAAGGGACACGTATACTTCATTTCTTTCGCTACCTGTGGTCATTGTTCTTGGAACACACTAGTTCCTACCTATCATATGTTCAATGCTTTCTACACAAGGACTTGTCATTTATAGTACAAAACTGGGTGGTTGCGTAATTTCTTCTTTTCATTCGATGCACACTTATAGAGAATATTGGATTGAATCGATCACTAGGTTTTGGGAAAAAAGTTTACAACATTTTCCATCACATCTTGCCATATTAAAAATAAAAGCTCATAATAAGAAAGGTGTCCTTGCTTATCCAATACTAAGTGGGATGGTTATTTGGGGGAAGATAAAGTGGCACAAGTTCATCAAATGTTTGAAACATATTGTGTGCCCCATATTGTGACACCCTATTTGAACCAAACATCAAAACACAAAAAGATATGATAAATAGTTCCGAATATGTTTGTATGATATTTATGTGTACAATGTATGTAACTTCACACATATTAGTGTTGTGGTCTATGCTATACATGCATTAATTTTTTGGATACAAATAAATAAACGTGCCGATCACATCTGACATGTATATATAGCGAATATACTTTATTAATCTGAATATTTGTCTGGACAATAAGGAACTCAAAATTCAGCAATTTTCTGGATGGTAAAACAAATCTCTCGTACACCTTTCTCACACAAAAGTAGCTTTCGTGACAAAAACAAGAAAATTTTCATTCCATGTTTAGATTCATATTTTAAGAGGTGCTACTAATGTGAAAAAATCACTGAAATTCCACCATACTGCGTGTAGGGGGGGGCGTAGGATTCATTGGGTTCGATTCAAGTAAAGAGAGATTTTGAGCACATTAAGATAAGGAGCTTCACTACCCGCTGTATAATTTCTTAGAATAACATGTAATGATTAAAAACGCAAAGAGATTTAGAGTGAAGGTGGGAACACAGACTAAATTGAATTTACATGATGGCAATTCTAAATTCTAAGTTTAGAATCAGACAGCTAATTATAGTTTTAAAAAACAATATAGAATGAACTCAGGAGTACCAAAACCCAATTGGGCTTAATAGGCTGTTTCTTGCTTATGTGGAAAAATCAGACAGCTAATAATAGTTTTAAAAAACAATATTAAATGAACTCAGGAGAACCAAAACCCAATTGGGCTTAATAGGCTGTTTCTTGCTTATAATTATGATATAAATTGAATCAGGAAGACCAAATGACGATCTAACCCGCCTTTATCGCCTATTTCTTATTTCGATCTATTCAATATTTCTTGCTTTTGGATTTTAGATCTTCAGGCAGCCTTCTTTTCTATATCGGATTTTGCTCTCTCTATAAGGTTGCAAGCATCCTGAACAGTGACAATGGATTCTGCACCACTCTCATCAACACTAATCTTGAACTCCTCTTCTAAGGCCATCACAATCTCCACCTGTTAAAATATATGCTCTCTTATTATGTTTTCTTTGACAAATTTTCTTTGACAAACCAGTGAACATATCTGATCCACGAGTACATGTCAAAAACAAATTATCAAGTTTTCATAAAGCCAAAGAAATGAATGTTAAACATAAAGCAATTCTTTGTTCTCAGGCTGATAAAATTTATAAGTCTGTATACAGAGAAAGTGATCATAGCTGAGCGTGAATCTTTTTAATTCTTTGTTCTCAGGCTCATAAAATTTATAAGTCTGTATACAGAGAACGTGATCATAGCTAGTGTAAATCTTTTTATGTTTTACAATGCAAAATGCAAAGCTTTTCATAAAGAAAGAGAAATTATGTTGCAAATCAATCCAATGAAAATTGTGATGAGTGTGAATCTTTTTATGTTTTACAAGGCAAAATGCAGTGCTTTTCAATGTTGCAAATCAATCCAAGGAAAATTGCGAAATTTTCATCTTTTGAAGATGAAACTAATATTTTTTGTAGTTTGACGCATTGAGGCAAAATCCATTGCAAAGCAACAGAATTCACTCGTTAAAAAAAAGCGAAATTTTTCATGTTCTAATAAATATTGTTTACCTGATCCAATGAATCTGCTCCCAGATCCTGGAATTTTGAATGTGGATGAACAGAGCCTTTCTCTGATGCCAGTTGTCTGGTTACAATATCAATCACTTTATCAACAGTTTCCTGTTTAGCTACCTGAATCAGTGTAAGCAAAAAAACAATAAGGTTCAGAAATAAAGATAACTGGAAAAAAGTCTGTACAAGAGTGAAAAAAAATTGTTTCTGCTACACTCGTAGATAATGAGCAAGAATACATTAAATAACTTAGTGCATTATCTAATTAAGGTAGATGATAGATCTACATTAATTTAAAGGGCATAAAGTTTTGTTCGGTGAACATTAATGTAGAGTGCTTTTATGGTTACCATTACGTCAGATCTACACTCACGTAGAGTGCATTTGTCTTATGTAAACTTGTACTATGCCAACCCCTGTACACTAAATTTATCTTAGGCAGATTATCATCAATATTCCATTAAATGCATACTTGAATTTGCTTTGCTGTATATGAATAACACAATTCCATCAAATCAGCATCAGAATATTCATATAATTATTTTTATTTTCACATAATATAGGTGATGTACAAAGATCTTATTAAAGTGGTCTACTAAAAAGACAAAACTGTTAAAGATAATATGCATCCAAAATCCATAGTAATAACGGACAGCAATTCACTTACCTTATCTAAATCGAAGCACTCAATAAGATACAGATGAAATTTTTATGACCTTTTGACACATAAATTGCCTCAGGTTTATATATGTGCTCTATGAGAATATATAAATAAACCTATGGTAAGCATAGTAGTAACATCCGAAAATATTGAAGGATAATCCTCTGTGACTTACTAGATACAGTAGAAAATATCAGACAGAATAATGAGCAAAATTACTTCAAAACCTGTGCTCTTATCAAAGTGTGTTACAAGAACACACTGATGAAACTGCAAACATAGCTGTAACATCCGACAATATTGAAGAATAGTGCTCATTTTTCTCTGACTTTTTATCAAATGTGACTTTACTAGATACAGTAGAAAAACATATTTCATAAAATCAGAAACAATTTCAAGAAAAAGTTACTTATTTACCGGTTCTATCAAGTACATTGCTATATACGATATGAAACTGCTAGTAATTAAACATAATGGATTAATATAAGTCAAAATTCCGATCAAATTGTTCATTAAGCTGACCTCTATCACGGTATGTTACTAAAGAAAAACTGTTTTACTATATCCAAACAGAAATCATCGTTATCTGAGAAATACCAAAGAAAATATCTGCTAAATATGTGGTTTATTAAGTGTTACCAAATATACATTAAATTAGACTACTAATAAAACTAAATCTTACACTGCACGAAACCCTCAGACGTCTGGTTGGAAATTTTCCTGATCTGAAGCTCACATTAAAACCCGCAAATCTACTAGAAGCAATCTGCAATAAAAAGAAAGAACGAAAGAAGAAGAGAAATTCAAATAAACTGCTGGAAAAACGGAAAAAGATTTAAAGGGAACAATAGATTTGTTTACCTTCGAAGAAGAAGAAGGCGAAGGGAACAAGGAAACCGAAGAATGCATGGAAGTGGAAGAGGCCATGGCTAACTCTGTCTGTGTGTGTGTGTGTGTGTGTGTGTGTGTGTGTGTGTGTGTGTGTGTGTGTGTGAGAGAGAGAGAGAGAGAGAGAGGTTGTACTGTGTCTCATTCTATTCTGTAATATATACGAGAACTATTCACATTATGTATGCGTCCACACTTGCATTGCATTATGGCCCCCACATTTTGTGTTGCAACTTGCATGCGTTATTTACTACCTAGTACCACCCACCACACACACACAAACACTTTTGGATTGGAAGCCCAAAACCGTTATATATATACATATATGTATGTATGTATGTATGTATTCTCGGTGTGCTCTCTCATTCGGCGAGCTGAAAACATCGCGTCAAAAATGGGTCGAACCGAAAACAATACAGTCTCGGTCGGCCTTCCACCACACCCCCCTGTGTGTGAGCCTTGGCGCTTGGAGAGCCTTAACACTTTCCAAACTCGCAAACTCGCTCACACAAGTTACGTGTTTAGGTAGCATCATGGTACCATCAATTTTGAAGATACCATATGCAAGGCCATGCATGGAAACCTAGTAGAGAGTGAATATTGCTTACTTCTTGCATGCTCGACATATATGGTATTTCACGAGATGCATCATAGTTGTTACAAAACACATGTTTTATGTTTAGAATACTTTTTCTTTTGTTCCTAAACACATTTTTTAATACTTTGGAAAGTATTATTCACACATAAGGATAATACAACAAGCTTAATGGTTGTTATTCATATGATCCCATTAATAAATATATGTCTTAATTTGACCATCCTGATGAATGTTAATGTGTGGCAAAACAATGTCAATGTATAGCTATCCTCTCTCTCAAGTACAAACATGCATCAAATATGTAACCCCTAAACTTTTAAACTCCATCCCACAATAATGCATGTCACTTCTAGTCTCAATAATGGTTCACATGCATATAATCTCATCTTCCATGGGATGATATCCCCTTGCACCAAACTTGCATAATGCCCTTGGCGTCACTGTATCGATAATAATGTTTTTGCATGGTCACCCATAAATCAATCTACAAACATCTTAGTACGACACCTATGTTGGTTTATTTCATTTATTCACGTTAATATTATGTATGATGCATGAACAATAATTTTCCACATGAAATGTATATTTTTAACAAGGTACTCTTCCAAAGCATTATTGATTTCTCGAACAAAACATAAACATGGTTTTTCCATTGAGAGATAGCATTAGCATCCATCCCATTTATATTTTTTGTTGTATCAACTTATGGAAAATGAATTTGTAAAGCTACTTTGCTTTGGAGGTAAAACCATTGAAGCAACCTTAACTTCTACCCTATTTACATTTGCAAGGGTTAAAATTATAGCAAATGCAGAGTGAAAATGCAAATTATAGAAATGTCTAAGATGAACAACACAAAAAAGAACTTTCTCTAAAGCTTTACTCCAACACACTATGGGGTCACTCATTATAAGGTTGCATGTTTGTCCTAGGCACAATATTCTTGCTCCTCCTAATATTGTCCAACAAAAACTTTATTATGGTGATGGATTGTGTATAGGTGTTTTCTATTAATCTTTCCTCTCTAAACTATTGTAGCTAGCACTTGTGCTAATAGGTCATCCTCACTAGGAAGTTTTGTTTCCAGGGCATGAAGCTTGATGCTTTGTATTCCACTGGTGTCAAGTAGTTACCTTTGTAGATGGGGAACCTACAGGCTCAAGACACTCTAATGTATCGAATGCTTTGATTGTTGAACGATGTCTTTGATCCCAATTCCAATGATTGTGTTTTGCTTCAATCATATTGGGGATGCTAATTATTTTCTCTTGGTCGACTCTACTAATCTATTGGCATAATACAATGTAGATTGCTCTTTTGTGGATGATTATATGTTCTTAGCAATGTGGTTAGCGAATAAAAAAAAAGTGTGTCTTGATTATTAACCTCTATCAAAGAGCCCAACCCATTCATAATTAGTTTATAGAGGAACATAGCTACTTAGGTTCAATATTGCCTTCATACGTGCATTTGTCTTCCACCCATTTGGTGCAATGACACTAAGGGGTTGGTTGAGTATGTAATGTTATTCATTGGAATCTCCAACCTTTGCCAAATGTTACATGTTGGCTTTCTGGATAAGCAACTTCAACCGAAGAGATAATTCTATGTCACATTTTCTTCCTACAGTTAAATATTTCGTGTGTTGTCACGATCACAATCTTGAATTCGAGGATCCACATGAGTATCTCAAAACCAATGAACCAACGTTACCATATGTATGTACATTACCAATACTATTGATCTATGATTTGTCCAAAATGACATTATGAGAACAAGGTGAAACCCAACTTCTTATGGAACAAAAAATATAATAGAGAAAAGAGAAATGGTTAATGATGATAAAAAAAAGTATAATTGAGGCATTATTAGCCAAACCCAATCCTTTTCCTTGGCCAAATGCCATATACAAGGGCATTTTTTTGGTGCAAGTTTCCATGACCACATAATGCACCAACATTTTGATATGTCCATAGGTGAATGGCTTGTTGAAACAATGATGAATGAAAACACCATCAATGCAAGCCCAACTTCTTATGGGATAATAAATATAATAGGAATGTCTATAGAATCATAGAAACATCTCAACCACCCTAACAAGGCTGTTCAATAGCCACATACATAGTGGTGGGAAGACAGGCATCAACAAAGAAAACATCCAATCAATCAAGGAGGGAAGGGGAATAAATAGGCAATAACATTAGGGAGCAAGAGTGTAAAGTGAAGAAGAAAAAGAAAAAGAAAAAGATAGTGGTAAAAAATAGAACAAGATGGAGAAAAGCAATATAAGAGTGGTTAACCGAACACAATTATTTTTCTTGGCCAAATACCATAAGCAAAGGCATCATTTTAGTAAGTTTCCACCACCACATATATGTGCCAACATTTCACTTGTGAGAAGAATAGCTTGTTGAAACGATGATGAATGAAAACATCATAAATGGTCCTTATACATGGATCATCAACTAAAAGAGAGAATACAATTGCAATTGTGTAAAAGATGAAGTAATGTGAAACAAATTAGAGTTTTCAGATTCACACTCCACTAGCCCAAACGAGAAGGTCTTCATGTTCCCAATGGTATTAATAGACAACTTCTACAATAGAGTACCAATAAGATTCCGTCTTGACCCTAGTATGCTACATTAATGCTCATGCAGCACCAAGTTTTGTTAACACACCATTAGCTAAATGTTCACAACACTACCCTAATACATCATCATTTTAGCTTATGCCCCAATTATCCAATCATCAATGTTTCCAAGCTATGCACTATACATTAATGAGCATGCATTGTTGGAAGATAGATCCAAGGGCCAAGCGATAAACCACACGATACATTTGTTTTATCACCTTTGGATATTACAAAAATAGGTTAATTCATTAGCAACATATATACAGAAATGTAAACTAGCAAAACTTAATTAAGGTGCATACATCCTCATGAATCTATCATAGGTGGGAGAGGAACTTCCTCTATTTGTAAGGTTCAAACTGAGTCTAGAATTGCTAGTTTTGATGGTAATAGAAATTAAATCCACTAATCAATTTTTTTGCATGATGTAAAACGCTTAAGAAGTCACAAAGAGAGCATTAACCACTAATTTATATTGTACGATGCTAATAGTAATTTACAGCTGTTAATATATTTTAAATTGTGACGTGCCTTATTTGACTAGAATTAAATTAAAAATAAAAGTACTTAAAAAAAGTTACAATATACCTTTTAATGAATGAATGATTTTAGATATTTTCATTACAAACCTGGGGCCGAAAATTGGGTTGAGCATCAAAGCTCTATAAGTATTGCATCCTCAAATCCTATATATATAGGTCCCGATTCTCACTTCTGAGACATTTGAAGCCAAAACATTCCGAAATCACAATTCAAATAAATAAATGCACCGCACTCGATTAGATTCGAGTGAGAAAGCGATGCAAATTTGGTAAAAATAATAATAATTGATCTCCCTAAAGAAGACATTCAACAGGTATGTATATATATAAACTCAGTGGAAAACTCTCGATCAACACATTCCCTAGGATGGAAAACTAAAATTAAACTAACTTCAAGCAGAACCTGAAGATGATCTCATTTTCATGATGCCACAAACACTTCCGAGGCCCAAGATTGTGATGCAAACAACAGTGATCAACCCTAGATCCGTCGTCTTGTTCTCTCTCATGAATGTATCCAACCATCCTCTCCGTTCATTGCCCAAATGCCTCCTCCCCTGAGAATTGCTTTGCCGCAAAATGTTACTTAAGAGATCGAGTTGCGTGGTAAGATGACGTTGACCCCGCGCCAAAGACCGCAACTATGATAATGTATAATATGGCATTTTTTTATTTTTTGACAAAGAATGTCTACTTGTTAAGTTTTAAGTATTATTCAGCATAAAGAGAATATCTAATCTTTCAGGTTTATTCTTCTGGCTCTAGAGCTCTGCTCAATTTTCTATAAATTTGGATTCTCATTTATATTTAAATAAGGATATTACAAGAAGAGAATTCAACTAATAAAAAGTCAATGATTTATCCATCTTTCTCCAGGCGGAATTTTAAGAAATCAAGAAACTCCTCGCTTCTCTGTCTCCGGATTTTAGGAAATCAAGAAATTATTCTGCCTTCTACATTGAGATTTTAAGAGCTATTTAACCTAATTAAAATTTTCTTTTCCTTTTTCTAAGATTTGTCTCCTATCTTCTGTTCAATCAAATCTCTTCTTGTGTATCCTAATTTTTTTGCAGTATTGGAAGACCAGACTTTTTCCAACAGATTTAGTAATTCATCGTACTAGGTCCTTATTAATGCATTTCATGATTTAAACTCTTTAAATAAATTCAATTTGATTATTTGCTCTCTTTCGAGTCTGATTTTAGGACCTGTGAAAATATATCATTTAACACATGTTAAAAACATTTACCTCTTCAATGACAGGAATGTCAACAGTGGAAGAAGAAAATGAGATCTGTCCAGGAGGTGAATAACCATTCCCTCCACACATGCCGATGTTACCATTCCCAAAAGAGCCCACCACCTCCACAACTGAACCTTGTGGCTTGCTTTGCACAATGCCAAGACAACTCGATATCTTTGTTTCCACCTCTCCTAGGCGTGAAAGTAGCTCATCTATCCTTTCATTTAGACCCGTCATCTGTTCTGATATGTGAGCATATCCCTACCAGACCATTTTTTGGACATTATATGTGTTATTGGATAAGTTTTATATATGTGCCTCTGTGCTGTTTACTAAACATGCAAGAATGTGACAATGTTGTTTACTAAAATATGCAAGAACATTAGCTAATAAATAATTAGATACATAGTTTACAAAACATACAAGAATTTGACATATCATTTATTAAAACATATGAAAACAACAATGTTGTTAAAACAAGCTGACAACACACACACAAGAATTCAATGGTCTTTCTACGAATTGAAAATTTTCGAATGTATATCATTACAAAATAAAAAAACAGAAGCATTTTGATAGGGATTCTCTCTTACCTCCCTCTGCAGTGATGATGGCGAATCAAGGCATACATCGTCAGCTTTCTTATCATTTTGTTGCCATCTTGATTGCTGCTTTCTCATCTTCATAGGAATATGATCAGCTGTCAAGCTGAATAAAAAACAACAATTGCCCAGGTAAGTAAAAAGTAAGCCTAGAAGTTAATGAATCAAGAAAGAAAATAAAAACGACACTGGCCTCTGTTTTTAATTAAATTGACAATTGGAACTCTTACCCTAAACCATTATTGTCGTTCGTTTTCGTCCAACTGAAACACAACAAAACAGATGGATTCGTTATTGACATCTCTAAATTTGTCTGTTGTGTGAATCGGTAGTATGCAAAGTTGTGCACCTTTGGCTATAGAGATTTCTTACTCCAGGCTTAGCTTCAGCTATCCAAGAAAAAGATCGCATTGGGCTTTGAGACGGTGTCTCACTGATGCTTAACTTGGTCTTTAAATCCTCAGGGATGGCCTACAGAAAAAACTGTGATCAAATTTCAACTCAAGAAGATTACAAATATTCATTCGTGAGCGATATAAATCATTCAAATCAAATATTTTTACTGTTATTCAATGAATGATTGGTAATATGCCAAATACATCAACTTGACTTCATTCATTGTAGCAATAAAGAAGGTTTTACATGATAAAGAAGATTTGAATCACACACCATGACTTCAGATGTAAGCTTCTCTAATTGGATCTGCTCGATATACGGATGGGGCATATACGAACCATCCAAACCTAGCTTCCTCGCTGCCTCTCCAACCAGTAATCTATCCTTACCTTGTACCTGCAATGTATAAATTTGATAAAGCAAGATCCTTCAATCAAACATTATGTAGTAATCAGTTCCCGCTTAGTGAAAAAAGATATGTTATATGAAGATTGATCAGGGATGTAAAAGCATGAATAGAACTGAGATTTATATTAACCTGGATGAATTTCTGTTGTAGCAGTTCGAGCTTGTCAATCTTGATGCAGAGAACATCATCTGAGAACACTTTGCTAACTCGTTTCAGAATTGTCGCTATTGTATAGCCAAGAGCCATTAGGCCTCCAAGAAGCCGCACACTTACTTCGAAGGTAATACGAGGTGAAATGATAAATGGGTGATCAATCAAACACTCCTACACAAAGAAGTAGCTTGTCAATATATATGCATCATCGTAATAGAAACACACATTCATACAACAACCATATATACACACATGCATACACACTCATTCTTACTCGATCCTATACAAACATACCTTCATACAAATATGTATACATTCATATAATCACACACATACACTTATTCGATTATACATTCAATAATTTTTACACATTCATACATACATTTACCCAATTGAACCCACACATACATTCAAACATTTATATACATTCATACACACTTGTTCAATCCTACACATACACATAAAAATTCTAACTTGTATATATTCAGACAATCTTATGCACTGCATGCAGTTATTCCATCATACAGACATTCATATGAATTCATAAACAATAAATAGAAAAACTGCATTTTAATCGCAGAAGAATAGTCACATAAGTTATCTAACCTCTCACACAGTTAATACAAATGGCATGCATATGTTAAAATAAAATATGCAACAAAATAAATTATACCTCAAACATGAGACTGTATTTTCCATCTCGGTTTCGCATTCTTAGATAAGATTGGCATGTGTCCGGATCTTCACCAGGTGGAAGAAGATAGATGTCATACGTGTCTTCTGTCACTTCAGTGCAGTTTGGAGAAAGGACGCTTCTGATTTGGTCTTCTTCCACAATAAGTGCAGACTGCCAGAGAAGTACTCATCAATGATACATTATAAAAGCAATGCAACTATGACAACTTCACATATGTTTAGCAAATGATTGGCTTATGATGTGCAAGAAACTGCACGGCACACAATGCTTGGAATATGATGTGGGATATTACACTACAATATGGCATGGTTAAACTGTGCCTAGTTATGTGGCCAATCATTGCCTAGAGACATGGTGCATATCAAAGTCAACCAACAACCATTGCCTAGTGATGTGACACCTAGCATTGCCGCCCACTCACCTTGCATAAAAGTACACACCAATCATCGCCTTGCATTAATTTGGCCTATTATGCTAAGACAGGAATTATGCCAGAGAAGATGTCCATGATGAGTAATGTAGTTTAATAAACATCAGCGCCTTAGGAATAAAGGCTGAACTTTACAGCCCATATGAAAGACTCAACTTGTTCACTATTGCAATGTGTGCAAGATTGACAATAAGCCTGATTACAAATTAATCATATAGTTACCTTAAGAATATAAGCCGGACTTTGTAGCCCAGAAAATGGGTTGAATTTGTTCACTATCTTTATGTGTGCAGTCTCTAAATCTGGCTCAATGAACACTTTGTACATTGGATAAACCTGCAGAATAATCACACAAGAACTAAAACATCACAATAGAGTCAACCCTAAGTAATTAATCAAATAAATGTAAATTGAGTTGCCAGGTTGTCCTAGCTGTTCCATGACTTTGCTTTATAAAGCATGGCTCAAGAGCTCAAAAAACATTAAGACATGTGATTCCCACCATCAAAACAGAATAAATAGAAGTAACGAGAGTACAAAACTCACAGTCTCAGAAACTTGTTGGATGATATCTTCAGGAGCTTGACCCGACCGGTTGATATCACGAAGCACCCTTTTCACGAGATCAAAATGAACGCCCCCAGTCACCGAGACACGTAGGTCGAGAAATGGCCGAATCTTCTCACTCAAAGCATAGATACCCTCGAGGATCACGATCCGGGAGGAAGGAACCTCAACCTTCCTGTCAATGATGATAAACAAACACAAACTATTAAACCTACTGGGTTTATATATATAACTCCTGTCACCATCACATCCACATTCACAACCCCATATGCACTCAAGTTGATAAAAAGCCAAGAAAGTGTGTAATCTTCTGACAACCATTTTTCTGTCTAGTGGGCTTATATATATAGCTCCTGTCAGCATCACATCCACATTCACAACCCCATATTCCCTCAAGTTGACAGAAAGCCAAGAAAGTGTGTAATCTTCTGACATACATTTTTCCATTTTAAGAAAACCTACTCACTCAATTTTACTATATATATAACCAAGGAAACCACCAAATTTTGTGGCTTACATTTCTCCTCTTTCAACACATGCATATATAATACCATAGACATTCAATTTCTGAAAGCTATAACAAATCCAAAAGGATATCAACTTCAACACACCCATTCCTTTGTACACATCACCTGATGATATAACCCAAAAACTATCAAAATTTACTATTTATATTTCTCCATTTTCAGTACACCCATGCCTCCATACACTAAACTTTGAGTGAGTATAAACAAACCTAAAAGACTATAAATTATTCCAAGACTTCTATACTCGTGCAACCAAACAATATCAGGCCAAAAAGCTATAATAACTTACCACTTCCTCTTCCATCACAATTCACTCATACACACTCAAATGAAGAATGCAAAAGAGAACTACATTTCTACTCATGATTCACCCATATCATGAGACAATTACATTTCTACTCTTTCAACATACGCATATGCCCACCCCCATACAAACTTAAATCAACAACTAGAATCCAAGTCAATAATGAAGCTTGTGACTTATATTTCACCTCTTTCAGCGCCGTATACACCCAGATAGGCTATATAGTGGCAACTCGAAAACTTTCAAATCATGTGATTAAAATTGCACACACAAAATGAAGGATGGGAGGGAGATGGGAAGTTGGCAGATAGATACACCATTCTGAGATTAAGGTTGCAAGACCAACCTGTAACCAGTCCGGCAACTCAGCTTAAAATCATAGATAGGCACATCAACAGCCTTTCCAGCTTTAAGGTCACTAATGTTTTGAAGAAGTAGGTCATAATCTGTGAGCCTTGGATCTGCACAAATGTACATATATTAAAATACATTGCTTAGATATGAACATAACCCATATCAAGTGCTCCATTTCTTCAAATCAAAAGAGAAAAATATATCTCAAAACATAAATGTATAGCTCCTAACATAAACCATGTAAACTGTTCTGTTCGTTTAATTTAAACGATAATAAAATGTAAATCTGAATGCATCCCATATGTGATCTATTTCTTATATTCAATAACAAGAGAGGTATCCTTGTACCATCATAGTTATCATCGACGACACGGCTACCATCATTGTAATTATCCATGGAAATTACAGTAATCCCAGGCTTGAATTTGCTCACTTTCTCCGAGAAGACAGTCTTCCCAGCACCAGAGGGGCCTGCAAGCCCAACCAGGATGACTCCAGGGATACTCTGTGAGAGCAGCTGGCAGGCCCTCATGAAAAGGAAGATGCCTTTCTCAAATGAGAGAGCATCAGGGACACGTTCGATCTCATAGCTGCCGCCTCTCCGTTTCACCAACCGTAGCTGGTCTTTCAGAAGCCCCTGCCTTTTTTGGTGCTGAGTAGACCATGAGGATGAGGACGATGACCTCACCTGCGTTGCAGGGCGAGCATCCATGGTCATTCCCACCCCTCACGTCTGATCAAAACCCTAAACTACTAATCTCTCTTCACCTCAAACCGCAATTTCTCCTCCCTCAAAATCCTAAACCATAAACTCCCTTTTCTCAAAACCCTAATTTATCTCTATCTCCCCTCCTCTAAACCCTAATCCCCCGCGATCCCTAACCCTTGATCTCTTTCAAAATCTCATCTTTCTCAGAAAAATTACAAAGCAAAGGGTGATGACGACGATGGATATGGCTTCATATACCGTATCATATAACTATTTTTCATATACCTACATAGATATGTGTAGGGAGAGAGAGAGAGAGAATCAGAGGGTTGAACGATGAGGATTCGAACTCGGGTTCTTCGAAGGAATCAGAGGGTAGGCATGAGAGAGAGAGAGAGAGAATCAGGACGATGAATCCGAGAAACGAACAACGACGATGTATATGATTCTCTCTCTCTCTCTCTCTCTCTCTCTCTCTGTTTGCTTGAGTTCTCTTTTTTTGCTCTGCCCCAAAACATGACTTATATGCTATTCTCGTTCTACATTTGCTTTTTATATTTCTTTTTATTTTATCTATTTTTTTTATTTTTTATTTCTGTTTTATATATTTGTATCTATTTATATATGGGGTTTTATTTTTGGGAAAAGGGGGGGGGGGGGTATGAAATACATCCCATCTCCAAAAAAACAATAGAACTCTCGCATTATTGCCCTTCTTCTTTTTTCTGGCCCTGGCCCTGTTATTACTCTATTGTTGGTCCTGGGATCACTCTTTCTCCTGCATGCTCACCCTAGAGTCCAATCAATCGCAACGAGGAGGCATGCATGAACAATGCAACTACCAACTCGATTCATGTGACCCGAGTGGCATCGTCACCATTTCCTAGTCATCCATGATCGGGTCATGGCAAGCATCTCCTAAGATGTGAGTCGTATATGCTTGGCATACCTTGATTCATCACCTATATTATCACATGAGTCCTTTCGAGCTACAAACTTACAAGGATGTGCATGCATGGACTCGCTATCAATGATCTCATCTGTGAGCTTTTTCCAACCACAGGCTTGTATAACATATATGCATGTGTCGATTCAAATTAGTTTACTTTTATTATGATTTCTTTCATTCATAAGGAGGCCCTCGGTGTAAGTAAGGCACACCAAAAAGAAATGTTGGTTGGGCTAGGCTTGTGTAAACCATCCAAGCTCCAATTGTAAGTATGGGAAACTCGAGGCTCAAGAGGGTGGGAAGTCTCCACCTTTGGTTTACATCAAAGAGTTAGCTCAAGGGTATATGCACATCCTATGGGAGATGGAGTTTTGGAGTTCCTTTTTTTTTACCATAAAACATATGCTCCATTGGTATTAATAAAAAGCCCGGAGGCAGTATACAAATAGTACATAATATTGTTTCATCTCCACCAGTATATCTGAACTGATTCTAGCATTTGTAAAAATTGTTGAGTTTTGGAGTTCCTACATCAATTTGGGCAAATGTAGATGGAACATATGCATGAAATGTGTAGGGCTAGAAGCATTTTGTAAAATTTCAGTCGAACGTTGGCCCTTGGTGGGAAACAAATGTACGTAGGACACACAAGTGAAGAAGGCCAACATGGTCAACCGAGAGTGAACACTCCATGATTCAAGTATGAGTATAAAAGGCTTAGGTCTTTTGTTTTATCATCATTGTTTTTGTTTATTATGTAGTTGTTGTATAAGATGTTTAGCTCTCGAGGAATTAGGTAAACTTATGAGTTACTCTATATCCAACAAGTATTAGGTTTATATGCATAGATTGACATATTCACAATAGTTGTGAGTGGGTGACGATGATATATCTACAATCCTTGATCCACGTTTTATCACCTTACCGTTAGTTTGTTCTTTCCACTCATAGGGTTGTCAAGTTGTATTTCATTAGAGCTAGAGGCACTAAGCTTAAATAGTAAAAAATGTTGAGGTTGTGATGGACATGAAATGTATTATGAAATGAGAAGAATTGCCAAAGAGTATGAATTTCATTTTCTTCAACGTTATGTTTAGAGTCCAGACCCATCCAAACTTAGTAGTTAAATTTGGAAGCTTCTTTCACATTCACATCCAAAAGCATTGTGATAGGCATTATAATGATATATTGTCTCTTGTGTGGCAAGTGTTCCCAAAACGGGGACCAATTGTATGCAATCCTGAAATTTCCTCGATGAAAAAAAGACATTAGTGGCAAACTCTTTCCGAAAACTAAGTTCAATCGTATGTCATATGCTAATTTAGCCAATGAAAAAGATACATTTCAATTGGAACGCCTTGTTGGTTTTTCAGTAAAATCTTGACCAAGATTACACTTTTATTTTATTATGAAGGCAAAAAAAAAACAGTCCAAGTATTGCTTGCGCCTTATAGTAACTCAAGTTTGATTGTAAATGTGATAGTGGTGTCGTAACAATTGTGCTTCATATTTTGAAGTTTATGTGTCTAAGTCTATGGGATCAAGTTTATTGGTATGTTCAATGCAAAGATTCTATGCATTATTTGTTTGAGAACATGCACATGAACTGTTTGCCCCTAAAAGCATGGCTTTGAGAATCACTTTCCTCAAGAAAGGTTAAAAAAATATTATTGCCTTAAAAGCAAAGCAATGATAACCATTCAAGCTGAAAATGCATTTAGTAACTCTGAACATTGTGTGGAGAATTCCAACAATGTCCAAATATGTTGTCTTTATTCAAAGTGTCATATGATATCATTGATATAATCACCCTCATGACACATTCATAGCTATAAGCAATTTTTCAAATGTCCTCTAATCATTTATCGGTCATTTTGTCAACTTTATATATTATGGCTGAGTATGCATAACATCCTTGGATTTATTAACATGTACAATCATTGATCAACAGTTGTAACTTGTTTTGTTTCTGTCTTCAAGTAAAACTGAAATCGATGTTAAGGAATATAGTGGTTATAATGACTTCCACCATTGCTATCTATTGTTATTAATATACATATAGGGTGTGAAAGCAAGAGATTCTATTCAAACCACATACCTCCTCACATGTATCAATGTTCGTGCCTTGTATACAAGAAGTTTCTCATATTTATAGAAATTAATTCATTTTAGGGATCCCTTGAGTCTATAACTTGAAGTTTGAACTTCACTCTTGATTAAATAGAATCACCTGTTTTTTAGCTAAAAAATCATTATATATTGGTCATTTATTGAACAATTTTAAGAGAAAGTCCAAGAGCTTTAATGGTTTAAAGACATATTTTAATATGAACAATTCATGTCTCTCAACTCTATGCTAAATGGATATGCATTAATTTTGTTTGCTCTGCCTCCAACTAACTTGAGCAACATTCTTAAGTCTATAATTGTGCTTCAATAAATAAGCAACTTGAGTGGAAACTTGCTTCTTTGGCACTACCACCAAGACAACATTTTGCTCTTGTAACTTGTTATTGACTTAGAGAAACAATAAAAAGGTTTTTACTTGACTAATTATACATATTCCAATCCTACGTCTCCTTAATTATACATGTTCCAATCCTACATCTCTTTAATATATCCAATTCAAAGATCACTGCCCATTGAATCGTAGTCACATCCATAAATACAATGTACGTCATTTTATCTATAAGAGCTGACTTCATTTCAGTTGGATTATATGCCTTGTCATGCAAGCAAATCAACTATAATGTGATTAAGCCGTATTGTACACAAAACCGTCCATTGAGTCCTATCAATGAATTTTTATTTCGATAGCCATGTTCTTTTCAATGGGGGCATATAATTTGTCTCAGTCAATTCTTTTGTTGAGCAAGTGGAAAGTGAATTTCTTAATTGGGAATCAACTGTTTTCCGTAAGATTTTGAAAGCATGTTGCACTTATCTGGTACCCATGGATGGCCCATTTAAAGATTCAAAGTCAACCTTTTAACAACAATATACATAAACACTTTATACTTAATAAGTC